>NC_056748.1:1005582380-1005612380 GCF_019279795.1 Protopterus annectens
TGTAACTACACACACACACACACACACACATATATATATATATATATATATGTGTGTGTGTATATATATATATATATATATATATATATATATATATATATATATATATTCATAGATTCATACTAGGCTAATTGCCCTAGCAAGCCATTTTAAGCCTAGCCAATTATCCCTTGTGAGACTCAAACCCTGCACCTTGTGTTTATAAGACAAACACCTTAACCATTAGGCCATCCTCCCATATATATATATATATATATATGTGTGTGTGTGTGTGTGTGTGTGTGTGTGTGTGTGTGTATTCTATGTAACTGCACTTTTATTTTACAAACTAGAAGCTCATGATTGGTGCTGCAGTTTGATCCTGGTCTTGTTCTAGTTGCCATGACTGCCGACTTCCTTCTTTGGTTGACACATATAAAATCTGATTTCAGTAAAACCCATTCAGTGATCTCCACATGTAAAGTCGACACTTATAATGTTAGAATAATGTATTCATGATGGCCAGACTGTTGCCCATGCAGAATACAACAAATCTGCTATCTGCCTCATTTCTGTCTCCAACACCATACTTTCCAACCACTGAACCTTAATTTCCTCTCCCTACCTTTGCATTCAGGTCTCCCATGATTATTAGCAAATCTTATTTAGATGTCTATTCTATCTCATTTTGTGGCTGATCATAGAAAGCTTCGATTTCATTGTCTTTGGCATCACTCGTCAGGGTGTAGACCTGCACAATAATCATGGAAACTGGTGCTCCTTGAAAGAGAATCAAGATCAATCTGTCTGTGAGGGCATTATATTTCAGCATTGACTTTGTGAGTCTCTTGTTCACGATGATCACAACTCCATTCTTTGTTTGGTCTTTCATCGCCATTATAGCAAACCCGGTGTTTATCTGATTGGAAATGTCCTTGTCCAGTCCATTTTAGTTAACTTATACCGATTATATCCACATTGGATTTGTCAATTTCAGATTTAACAATGTCTAATTTTCCTTGGTTCATGCTTCTCCTATTCCAAGTTTTGAGTTTGATCTTGTCTTTGTAGCTTGTGATCTTTTCTTTTGGTCTAGCAACTTCAACATCAGGACGACCATGCAGTGCGCACGTACACACACACACACACACACACACACACACACACACACACACACACACACACGTACCAACAACAAGAAAGCCAGCACTTCCAAATACAAGCCACATAATGTGTAATTAAACAATTTATAGATCCATCATTAAAACACTGGATGTATTTACATATAAAAGTGCTCCCTACCAACAACTAAACACCAACAAATAAGATCAGCAATCATTCAACCCTGGTTTAAACAATGCCCCTAAATTTATTATCCACATACATTATTTATACATATTTATATTTGTTTCAATATTATATGTGTTTTTTCTTCTTTATTAAATGTTTTTGTTTTTGATGGCAGGCATTAGCATCCAGTGTTTTAATGATGAATATATGATTTTTTTAATTAGGGACTGTACCTTTATTATTGGCTTTAAATGCAACACTGTAGCTATTTCCTTTTTACACACTGATAATGCCATAGGGCGAAATAGTTTTGTTGTTTTGATCTGCTGCTGTCATTTCTGCAATTAAATTTGCCAGTTTAATATTTTAACACTCAGTGTACATCCTGCTTTATTTCTGCATTTATGTGGCTTATATTTGGAAGTGCTGGAGTTCTTGTTGGTATCATATTCTTCCATTGCACTGCCTGGCCATCTGTGCACCGTTTTTGTTGCAGGTTATATACATATCTATCTATATCTATATACGTGCATGTGCATGTGTGTGTGTGTGTGTGTATATATATATATATATATATATATATATATATATGTATAGAGAGATATACATACACACACACACACACACACACACACACACACACACACACACACACACACGCATCTAATATGGGTCTACTTCAGAAGACTAAAATACCAGAAGGCCTTTTACAATCCCAAGAAGAGAAAGCTGGCAACCACAGAAAACCAACATCCCAGAACACAGACTTCCAACTCCAGTTAAGTAACCACTTGGCCACCATGTTGAACTTTGCCCCTTGACCATGCAGTAGTGCAGCCTCAGAGTTGGTGTATTTAGTAAGGGTGGCATGGGGAGGGGCAAAGCCACCCATATTAGTGGGTTTAATTTGCTTCGGGTTTAATTTTTGTTTTGTTTTTTTTTTTTTGACCAAGTGGTTACTTACCTGGAGTTGGAAATTGGTGTTTCAAGATGTCAGTTGTCTGTGGTTATCGGCTTTCTCATCTCTGGATTTTAATAGCCAGACTTCTGGTATTCTGGTCTTCAGAAGTAGATATATATATATATATATATATATATATATATATATATATATATATACATATATATATATATATATATATATATATATGGGTCTATGTTAAAACATAGAAATTTCACAATTTCGAATGTTCCGACATCGACCCCTTTTCGGCAGACACTGACAACATTGAACATGCAGAACCGTATACATATACACACATTCCGAAACATATACACACAACACAAGCACACCAAACAAACAGCAATCCACACATATACACATAAAATCTTACAGCTAACCCTACACTAAACTGTACAAACACCACTAACTATCCACTTACCTTAACCCAAACCCTAACCCTAAGGTCCATCACTATCGTACACTCACTTCACCCGCGCCCTAACCCTAACCCTAACTCACCTAACCCGCTCTAACCCTCACGTCCACACAATCGCACACATACCAAACCAGTGCCTTAACCCTAACTCACTTAACCCACACCCAGTCACACACACTTACCTGAACCTGACCCATAGCTTTCATCACTGCGCTGAAAATAGTGAAACGACAGAAATGGACAACCAAATTATTTCCCTAGGAAACAATTTGGTTTTCTGTCGTTTCACTATTTTCAACATTCACTGAATAGGGGTTGATATTAGAACATACAAAATTGTGAGATTTCAATGTTCTAATATAGACCCATATATATAAATAAATATATATATATATATATATATATATATATATATATATATATATATATATATATATATATATGGATATACACACACACATACACATATAAAGTTTATATATATAGTTTGGTTGCTTACGGCAAAGGATTAAGTTAGGAGCTGTCAATAATATACTTCATCTTGATTCTTCCAGTTGTCTTTTGTCTAATTAGCATGAGCAGTCACACAATAATGAGACAGTGAACAAATATCATCTTTAGACTACAGGACTTATATCTGTTGGGCTTCCCTCGTTAACAAATAAAATAAATGAAATAAATAAATATTAGAGAAAAAAAAACAACATAAACCATTGCACAGAAAAAAAAACAGCATAAACTAAAGCTCTACTATTGCATAGTTGGAATACATTCAAAATATCACAGATTCAAAGGTTCGATATACAAAATATCAAACCTATGAAGCCCAGACACAAAAAAAAAAAAAAAAAAAAAAAAAAATCAAATCTCCTGCAAATCATATATACCAGCTCTGATAATGTACATCCTTGGAGAAAGGTTAAACTCATGATTTCTTGAAATAATGAAATCCACAAAAAGGTCATAATTTCCACTGACTAGATGATCGTGCAATAATAGTATACACCTTCTAACATATCTGTCTGACTAAACTAAATACAAATGATAAAACACGGAGATACAACATTTGTGGAACAGAAATAAATTTGCAAAACCACACTGTATAAATTCAAAGTTCTTTTGTGTGGGTATAAATAATTTAGTGACAGTTCCTCAATCTTATCAGCACAGTCTCTATGCAGCAGGCCTGAAATGTTGCCTGTTTCAAGAAAAATGGGGTTATGTCACACTCAGCCAATGAATATTTCCTTGACTCGACTCCCATAAGCCTAAAACAACTCAGTAAGATTCAGATTACTGAAATTGAAGCACCCAAGTTATAATATGGGATTCAACAGTGGTTAACAATCCACTATTATAACTATAGAGTTATCATGGGAGGGAAACCCCTTAAACTCTGCAAGTGTCTTCCAGCACCTCTGTCTTTTATATTCTAACTGCAGTCATGCAACTCATTTTTTTAATGAGGTAACCAATATTCTGTTTTCCATTATAGTGTAAGACCTCAGAGTAAAAAAATATCTTAATGTTTTGTAGAATCTGGATGGGGCTTTAGACTGTGGATATATGGGGAGTTGAGAATAAGTTACATAATCCTAAATAGGCTATAGCGTTTTACATCTAGTAAGTAAGTAACTTACTCACAAGTACTTACAAGGGTACACTCATAGCATAAAGTATAAACTGTCTTGTCACTGATAAGTACAACTAAGTTGTGACAGTTCATGTCCCTTTTACCCAAAAGTGACCACCACTATATTACTATAGGAAGAGCAGTTGGGTCCCATTTAAGAAGGTTATTGATTTTCTCCTTGGCATCATAAATAAACTCCATTTCCCACATGTATCAAACTTCAATAAAGTTAAGTATTACAGCCGTATTCCCTGCAAGGCAGGACAGTAAACTATTCCATTTACAAAACAAGGCAAAAATAGGAGGTGGAGAATTATCTGCTATGGGTCCTTTTCATTGGTTTATCTACCACTTTCTACCAAATCAGATGCTGACTTTGACCACTTCAGAACTGCTGTTTATTTTTAGTTGTTGACAGAACCACCTGTCATTATCGATATAATTAAATAAGCATACCAGTGACCAGATCTGATTTACCACTTGTCGTCTTTATTTATTTTACTTTTCATCTTAAAGGTTGCTTTATATCCAAGTACGTTTGCACAGACTTTGGAACAGTACTGATAGTCTTGTTATAAAGTATCAGTTATTATAAACTTTGTTGCTAACTCTTCATTTGTATGTAAATTACTACTGCACGTTTTTTTGTTATTACACTCATTAATTCATTGCATTTGATAATAGAAATTTGTGCCAGGTTATACATGACAAGAATCTTACCAGGATCAGGCCACAGTCTAGATTAGCAATGTAAAATAAATAAAAACAGTTATGCAATTTCCATTTCCTTACATTGTTAAATTGCTTATGCTGACTTTCAAGTTTGCAGAATAGTACTACAGTGGTTAGGATTGTTGTCCTACAACATATAGAGCTCCACTTTGTCTTGTCTTAGATGAGATGCCATTTACTTGGAGTCTGCACGTCACCTCTTTGTCTGTGTGAGGTTCTGCTAGGTGCTATGGTTTCTTCCCTCATCCCAAATATGAGCTTTAGGTAAACTGCTTAGTCTCCAAATTAACCACAGGTGTGTATGCAAGGCAATGTGTATGTGTATGCCTGTGCATGTGTGTGCTTTGTGCGTGTGTGTGCATGTGTGTGTGTGTTTGTGTCTGCGTTTGTGCATGAGCATGTGCATACACATGTATTTGTGCACATCTTGTGATATTCTGGCATACTACAGGGACTTGTTTCTTAGCACTGTACCCTGTTAAGTGCCATGATAGATCGTGGCTCCCCTACAACCCTGAATTAAACAAGAGGATAATTGCAGAATGAATGCATAAATTAATCTCAGGTAACATAGCAGTATAGTAATTAGTGGTGCTGTCTTACAGACAGGCCTTGACCCATTTTTATTCCCATTTGAGGTGCCTTCTGTCTGGAGGTCTGATGTCCTTCCTGTGTCCACAGGTTTTGACTAAGTGCTCCCACTGCCTCCTAAATTGCAAAGACATGCCACAGGTGAGCTGGTGAATATACAAATTGTCACCAGATGTGCATGCAGTGGGTGAGTGTATATTCCATGTCCTGCAATAGACTGGCATACTATCCAGGATCCATTTCTTTGGTTTGTGATTGGCAGGATAGGATCTGCCTCTCCCACAACCATGAACTGGTTAAAGTGGGTATTCCACTCTTACAAAATGATTTGTTTTACATAAAAGCAAAGAGATCATATTTGCACACACTGATTAACATACAAGTACATAACATAACTACCAAAACAGAACTGGTAAGTAGACAGAAAGTGATTCATAGAGAAAGAGACTGTTCTAAACAGAGGCATATTAAAAGACCAAGTAATTCTCAGAAAAAAGATCGAAAAGAGAAAACTAGGGCACACCACTGCTTTAAATCATTTGGCAAAGATGAGACAATAACTTATTAAACCTTAATAAGACTACCTTGGCATGTTTTAGTAAACTTATCCACTATCTAGTAATGAACATTTTGCTGACTGTGTAAAACTTTGCAATTATTATTAACATTTAATTTGTTAAGATGGCTAGCTCTCTGGTGAGAAACAATCACTTGTTGTTTTGACCTAGTTTAAATTCAGGCAGTGTTTTTCCTAAAAGGAAACTGCTCCTTTGAAGTTTATCTGGAAACAAAAGTCTTTTTGAAGAAAGATGAAAAAAGCCCAAGACCTTGATGTTTATGTAAAATAATAATGCCCTTGCACAGTATCATTTTCAGCCTTATCCAGCTTATATCCCCAAATATTGCATATAAAATATACCACATGAAACATTTACAGACTTCTTTCCAGAATGCTGATGTTTCACTGTCCTGCAGACATTTAGAACCAACTAAATGATGAAGCTTTGCAGTGTAAAGTTGAGATAATTGTTGCAGAAACTCCTAGAAATGAGATGGACAGACCTCTAGAAACATTGGTTTCCAAAGGCTGAAACATGCTCTGTTTTTCATTCTGTGTTCAGTTTCTCTATTGAATTTTTATCAAGTATAAAAACCACAAATAATAAGCTATTAACAAGATTAAATATCAGTCTCTGCATTAAATACCAGAATAATATAGCTAGTTAGCTAACTAGATATATGCCATACCCTGAAGACAAACAGCAAAACTAGGCATCATCCTATATGTGTTAGTATTAAATGTTATTTAAATAGCAGGTACTTTACGTTCGGAGTACTTTACATGAGGAGTACATTCCTGTAGTTCATCAAAGAGACACTTATAAATCTAGCTGTAGTGTATACTGAAAAACATGAAACAAATGGATTAAAACAAGGAGCTTGCATTATAACGGTTAAAGTAAGTAATAAATCTGTCGTCATTTATCAGTAAAACAAAATCAATGCCCAACGTCTGCAGGAGAATACCAAGTCACAAAACGCTCAACATGTTCTGAGACGCGGGTAAATGACCATACACACACACACACACACACACACACACACACACACACACACACACACACACACACACACACACACATCCAAGAAACAACTGACAGGAAGTTTATACAAATGCTTGGTAAAAACAATAATTCCACTGATGCCCTCTTGGCGATGTCCCATCACTGACAGGATCTTCCAGGGCCAATGGAACTTAATAATCAAACCTTAAACAGGGGTCAACCACTTCCAATAATTTAAATAAAAGCAACACACAGTCTGACTATACTATATGAAGGGGTAAAAATCCACTCATGGTGGGATATAAATATAAAATTTGCAACAGTGAAGAATGCAACATTTAAAAAAAGGATCATAAGCATACTCTCAATTCTGCTTCCCACTTAAAAGTGAACCTTGTTATTGGGATAAAGTTCTGCAAGACATGCAATAAAGTATATGAGGCCATTAGCAGTATAAACACACAAAAAACAATTGCAGAACCAATTATTACTAGTAGAGGTGGACAAGCCACAGCTGGTTCGAGCTTGGCTCGAAGCTGAGTGCAAGCCTGGCTCTGGCTTGTGATCCAGCAGAGAGATCATGAGAGCTTGGGAAGCACTACCAATGCTAAGGACAGCATGGGCAGCATTCTTTGGTGTGTCTTTATTTTTATTGAGGTAATCCCCAGCCTCTCAATTGTCTCCGATTTTAGCTCAATGCTATGAATCTCTGAGATGTGCTTAGTATATATTTGAGCGTGAGTATATGTGTTCAAGAGCAACATGTTGAAATTATTATATTATTGTAGTAGTTGTTTCCTTTTTCTTTCACTCTCCTCACCATCAAGCATCAGACATCTGCTGAAGACTGGGCTGCCTTTTTGGGGAAGGGGTGTAGAGGAATCTTATACATGAAAGCACAAGACCATCATATAATTACTGCTGGCAAATCAAAGCATTTGTTTACCAATCACAGGCTAAAATAGCAAAATGTTACTGTAGTTCTTACATTTTTCATTCGTTTCTCAGTGAGAAATTAGTGTACAGAAAGGGACTATCATCATGGGGGCATAAGTACATGAGAGGAAAGGGCAGGTGTGGTTTATGTGGTTTGTTGGAGGGCATTAGCTATCAAAGAACAAAGTTTGCCAGTATTATTATAATCTGTAGCACCTTCACAGTCAGAGGTGGTGCACATTCTCAAAAAGTGTACAATCCCCTGGGACAGTGTATTTATTTTGTACCCAAATATTTAGGTTATTAATGATGCTGTTTCTTTTTTATTATTATTGTGGGTTGTCTTAAAGGAACTTAAATATTGTTTCTTACATAAAACTAAAAAATCCAGCATTTCACAGGTCTATATTATAACATCGAATTTTATAAAGTTCGAATGTTATAATATCGAACCAGTTTTGTCAAATGCTGAAAACAGCGAAGGTGCAGAACACCAAATTCTTTCCCAGGGAAAGAATTTGGTGGGCCGTTGCTGTGGCTTTGCTGTTTTCAGTGTTCGATATGTTGGAATGTTATGGGTCGGGTTCAGGTAAGTGCGTGATTGTGTGTAGGTTAGGGTTAGGGGGCGGGTTAGGTGAGTTAGTTTTAGGGCGCGGGTGAGGTGAGTGTGCGATAGTGACGGACCTTAGGGTTAGGGTTGGGTTAAGGTAAGTGGATAGCTAGTAGTGTATGTAAAGTTTAGTTTAGGTTTAGGTGTAGGATTTTAAGTGTATGTGTGTGGATTGCTGTTTTTTGTGTGTGTTTGTGTTGTGTGTATGTTTCTCGGAATAGCGATTTTTTTTCCCCTGGGAAAAAAATTGCTATTCTGACTGCTCGATGTTTGCAGATTTCGGTGTTTAGGGTTCGATATTATAACATTGGATCTTTGTAGATTTCGATGTTATAATATAGACCCGTATTTCACAGGGCTTTTGTTGTTCCATTTAGGCAGTGTATCTAGTTTTTACTTTGGTCCTGTTTGTGCATTTCTTGGAAAGTGTGGTGGAGGTACTGAGCACTAAATCATCATTAGACCACAAGGTGAAAACATGAATTTCTTCTACTGGTCAGGACAGCACTCCTGTTCCTGCATACAAAGTGCTCTGCTGTACCTTTTATGCTGTGCATATTATATTTTGTTTGTGTTTTTCATTGTGAGCAGACCTTTAGCTTGGGCATAGTGAAGGGAGTTGCTGGGTGTAAGCTGTTAGGAAGTGTGATCAATATACTATCAGGATTCATTACAGTGAATGCTGGCAGTGTCAATGTCTATTTGGCTGTAATTATAGTTTTTTAATGACATAATTTGCTCTGAACTTCCAGACCTAGTTATTTTTAACTGAGCTACTGTTCCAATTGCCTGCTCTCTCTCAGCTCTTAGTGGGTTCTAAGAGCCAAGTCAGACCCTCTGTTTGGCCCTGACTTGCTCTTCAAAACTCTCAGGCTTGCCCACCTTTAATTACTAGTGGCATGAGTTCCATTCATGAAGGGCACACTCATTAAAAAAAAAAAATGTCAAGAGAAACATTGCAAAAAAGCAACGTACAATTATTTTCTCTGACTACATAATAAAGCTATCACCCAAATGACACTATAGTTAGATTTCAGTAAGAATTCCGATTAGTATTATAAATGTTTATTGCCTTCTGTCACTGTCTTCCTACTCAAGGTAGTGTGCTCAAGTACTAGTAATATTTCTTATAAGATCTATTTAGTAGTTTATTGTAAATGTCTGAGGTTCCGTCATTCATGAGAGATGTTAAACTGAGATTCAGTTGCTTGAGTCGGTATTCGTTTTGAAAACTTTAATCAGATATGCACTACGGCCAAAAGAAAAAAAGAAGAAAAAAAAGAAAAGAAAAAGCAACACCTCATAACTTTATTAAATATATCTCTTCACTGTACAACATGCCAGTATGTGCTCACACTGCCCAACTCAAATCTTCCATAAATATACATTAAAAATGCAGCCATGTTTTCTCCAAACCCAGTTCTTCATATAACCTCTCTCTCCTGGAATAAATTCACTATACAAACTGTCATATTTAACAGTACTTAAAATTGTCATATTCTACAATACAAAATGCATGCTTCAATACCTCTTCCATAAAACATGGCCTTTCCTTCTTACATTTAAAAACTACTGCATGAAACATTTTATGGGGCATAATTCAGGTGAAATCCCAGAAATGCTTCATTATGCAGCTTCTTCTCCTTTATTTTATACTCCCTTAAATATAGGTACTTAGCAGCTGTCTCTTAGTTCAACTGAAAATGTGTTTAATACTTTTTACATAAATCGATTTTTTTAAATGGCCAACTTTTATCTTCTAACCTCCATTTCTTTGTGTTTATAAATTTGACAGATTTGTTTCTTTCATTTTCTGGCTCGATTTGTCTTTCTTAATCCAGTTTTCCTTTTCCGTTTCATACCTACAGCACGATTGAAGACTTATTCTTTTTTATCATGGTGTCAATTTCTATAAAAGTGCAAAAATTAAGAAAACAGTAAATGAACAAAGGTCCAAAACTGGTTGGACTACAGCTATCCTTCCTTATTCATTTTTATCCATTAAATTATGCTTTCCAAGATTTAGTGCAAGACCCCCAAATAAATTAAAAGGTAAGCTCATAGTATACTTTTCATTGAACACACGCACAACTGCTTAATATAAAACTACTAACTCAAACTAATACAATAAAACAGATTTAATAAGGTAAATTTTCATTTTATAAGGTGACACAAACTTATGGTAACGGTTGTTGCTTCCAACTACTTTACAGTAACTTCATTGCAAGCCTTCACCATGACTCTATAACCAGGAAAAACAACACTGAAAACCTCACACACCTAGTATTATATGCCCCAAATCCTATCACACCTTTTAACCTTTAACTCTTAACTCCTGCAGTCCTGCAGTTCTTCCTCAAGCAAATATAAACCATTTCAACGTATCTTCCTCTCAAAAACAGCACTGTGTCTGCATAAGAAAACATTACAAAGTCCTATTTATCATACAGCCTCACTTTTTATGTTTTCCCTAAATCCCATCTTGCTGAGCACAGTGCTCAAGCAAAGCCCAAATAACAATGTAACATCTTTATATACTATACTTCCATTTTTTTTTCTTTCACCTAAATCACAATTCAGCATGACACCTGTTCCTGAATCATGATAAAACGTGTTTATTCACCTCCCAAATACTCCATATGCATAGTACATAAGCACTCATATCTGTTTGTTTCACAGGTTATCCAAGGATCAGCATTTACCAAGAAAAGGTAAAGAAAGAAAGCAATCCATCTATTTTTGTATGTACTATCCATAAACTCCTGTATCAAACCCCAAAAAACCCTTGTATCTTTTTTTGACATTACTATGACCTCTTACTCTAGCAATTATTTTCAACCACTTTACTTATGCTAAGTCATAAATCTTTCGACAAAATTGTATAGTAACCTTTTAACAAGGAAATGGGCATCTAAATTTCAGCATTTTTATTATTTTCCCCAGAGAATCTATATGTAGCATTGATCTTATATTTATTATATTTGTCCTGGTCCTCTTCGATAAACACATCACACCGAATGACATTTGACAACCTTTATTAAACTTCCATAACTCTGATTACCAATTTTATTTACAACTGGACATAGTACAGTTGATTCTAAACACAGCATAAACATCCTTGTAATGTTAATCATGACAGCGTACCTGCTCATCCTGCCAGGTAAGCAGCGTCCATACCTTTGCTCGCTTACTTTACTTATAAACCTCCTTGTAATTTTAATCAGGACAGCGTACCTGCTCATCCTGCCCAGTAAGCAGCATCCATACAATTGCTTACTTACTTTACTTATAAACCTCCTTGTAATGTTAATCAGGACAGCGTACCTGTTCATCTTGCCCAGTAAGCGCGTCCATATCTTTGCTCGCTTACTTTACTTATGAAGCAGCGTTCCCATCTCACTTCATAAATCATTCATCAAATTACAAAATTACCAACCAAATAAGAAGCATCCTTACCTCCTTTTGCTTACCTATTCATCAAACTTCCTCCAGCTGCTCATTTCCTTTCCACAAATCCTTGGATAAACCTCCACACACCGGAGGGGGAACAGAAGAGTGCAAGCCTGTCCCCCTTCTTCGCCAACCAGCCTGACCAGGCTGTTCCCCCTCCCTTCTACCCAAAATTGTCCAACCAACGACCTCCCATAAAGGGAATGGTAAGGCCAAACATCATTTGGTGTACCCATCATCTGTAAAGTACCTTAGAACCCAGTCATTAACCCCCCACAACTTGACCTACTAGCACTGGAATGCACCTTAATGAAACTAAATAAAATATGATTACCCATGATGCCACTGTACCAATGGAACCTCCACTCCAAGAGAATACATTCCCTTTAGTCCACTTCCCTCAAGCCACTAACCATGACTCAACCTTTCTGGAATGACAACCTACAGTCATAACAAGTGCCACAGAAACTATAACCCCTTGAACACAATTCTGCAGCCAGGTCAAAGAAAACCCTTAACAAGTCTTGAACCCAGGACCCTGTCAACTATAGCATCTTACATTAGTCCACCAAACTACACAGCTCTGGGTGTACAGTAACCTGATTACTGCAGGGAATAGACTAACTCCAAAACCTCAATGCCCTAACACTAAGATTCAGAACCAGAACCCCTTGACATAGTTCCTGAAAACTCACCTAAGCCCAACAATGAAGTAATCTACATGCCCAACCATAAACACCCCCAGTGCACTCATTACCAAATGGCAATCACCCTACCTACTCAAAGGACAAATTTATCACCCCAACCACACATTAGGAACCTCTCAGGCCTCCTGTCAAAGAACAGCTTGACTCTGGCCCTTCCCCCCTGATACAGTTTAAACAACTGGCTGAGTAACTAAAACCTCCAAGATTCCCACCAACTGAAAGAAGGGTGTTGAAGTCAACTGGCTTGCAAGAGCCATGGGGCTTTAGCCTAATAAGTTCCTGTGCTCCTATGAATGTTGGGACTCTACTCCTCCTGTGGGATCCCCACACCCCATAATCCTCCTCCATCAGTTTCACCCTAGCTCCCTACCTACCTCTGCCTAACTTGCCCCACATTCCAATGCAATAATCAGCTCCCACGCTACTTGATCACAGCATCATATCTTGCCTTGATGACCCAACAAGGGGAATTACCAGTGACCTCATTGTGCACCACTCCATCCACCACTCCTCGCTCGCCTTACTTCCATCATCTGCGAACTCACTGTGTAGCGCCACAACCGGTACCATTACACCACCATCTACAAAGAAAAGAGAAAAGTAAATCCTCTAAAATGTAAATAAAAAGGCTGCACCTTATACCCACCTATTCTAAATTACAGCAGCAGCATTCCAAAATCCCCATCTGCAAGAACGAAAAAGACATATCATCTAAAATACAAGACACACATTCAAAGACATCCTCAAAGACAACCTACCCTGCCAACCCTGGAAGGAATGCACCACTGCCAAACTCATTTATGACCAAGCAACCATAACTTGAAGCCTTGAAATCACAACTATCACATTTTAAGTGATCTTGGGCATTGGTAGAAGAATGTTAATATGCCTTTGTAAAATAAAGAAACCATTAACTCTTAATTACTGCCATTATTAAGTGAATATAAAACACCACCTGCCCCCAAGAGTCACCAGTGTTAAGATGGACCAAGAGGGCCAGATCACCGAGCATGAAGATTCAATCAAAACATTTATATATATATATATATATATATATATATATATATATATATATACACGACTGCCACCCAAAGTACTCTCAAATGTAATTACCATCCACTGTAGTTATCCAACCATGAGGCCAGTTACCATACAACTCTCAGTTGTTCAAAGTAGATTCATTCTTCCCTTGTAACATCAATAGGACTTGTTAACAGGAGAGATTTGTGTCCCACAAACTCCCCCCATCTGGGGAATAGATTCACTCTCCACTCAGAGTACCTCATTATCCCTTCTCAAGCACAATTCCAACAGCAACAGATGAAAGGCAGATGAACAAAAACCACAAGACCAGTAAAATTAAGTAGATTTATTAGCTCTCTTGGTGAAACAGACAAAAAAGTTTGTTCTCTCTCTAGCGCCTCGGCCACAGTAAGCCTTCAAGAAGTAAACCTTCACAATTGTAAAACACTTTATATACTTACATCAATTAAAACAATTAAAATTAATTATACAATTATACAATTAATTAATCAAATCACACTTTTCCAGCAGCACTCTGTATTCAATCCATTTGGCAACAAAGTGCCATATTTTAAAATAAAAATAGTTTCTTTACTCAATAGTGACTTTTCAACCATATGGCCATTTACTTCAGTATCAGCTACTTGTTGTAGAATAGTAGCCTGCAAACTATCACTTAAGCCATTGTGATATTCACCAAAATGTAAAGCTAATGGGCTTTCTGCTTTTTGATTCCTTATGTCCCTTAAATGTTCAAGTAATCTTACTTTGAACATCCTTTTTGTTTGACCAATATAAAACTTATTGCACCCACATTTTATAGCATAAATTACCTTTTGTGTCTTACAATTATATATACCATCTGGAGTAAACCTAACATTATTACTACTTGTGAAAACTTTTTTTACATATATACAAATACTACAGTTTCCACATGGAAACATACCTAAATCAGAGATTTCATAATACATTTTACACTCTGGTTTTAAAAATTTTGTATGTACTACCATGTCTCTTAGGCTTCTACCTCTTTTATATGAAAAAATTAATTTTTTCTCCATTAAATTATTAAGTTCCTCAAAATTTTTTAAAAATTCCCAAAAGTGCAAAATGCATTTTTTAATATCACTACTAAAAAAATTATAAGTAGACACTAAGAAAATATTTTTATCCAAATTATTTATTTTATTTTTATTTTTGGTATAATATTTATTATCATAACTAGTATAACCAATATTCTGTGAATTATATCTTAATTCTACTACTTTCTGAATATCCAATTCAAGCAGTCTAGCATCATATTCTCTTCTCAAAAACATTTCTTTTGTTATTTGGATTTCCTGTAGAAATATATTATCATCATTACATAAACGCAAAATCCTTAAAAACTCTCCATATGGCAAGGACTGGATAGTTTGGGTAGGATGACAACTGGTAGCCTTCAAAAAATCATGTGGCATACCAAATTTCCTATGTATACTAGTAATTATTGGATGGCCACTTTGTCCTATTAACCTAATAGCCAAAAAATTCACTGTGTGTCCACATTGTAATCCTTCAAAAGAAATATTTAACCTATTTTGCTGAATTTCTTTTACAAATTGGTTTATATTGTTGAATCCATCATCACACAGAAAAATCAAATCATCTATGTATCTATAGTATATTTTGACATATTTCTGTACAAATTCATTCTTATAGATACATTCTTGTTCAACCAAGCCCATAAATACATTAGCATACATTGGTGCAAGCACAAGCACAACCTGGTTAACTGGATGAGAAGCAGAAAACACACCCCTGTGATTCTACCTGTGTCTCTAAACTAATGCAAGTGTTACAGATAAGGAATCTCACAAATGCACAAGGGTCAGCTGAAAGAGTTGTGCCAGCCTTCTTGCAATGAATTTAGAAAAGGTATGAAGTCTGAAATTCCCTTGTCACCATTTCCCAATTGGACCCTCAATGCTTTGTCAAAGCTTGACCAGAAAAATTGATGAGGAGAAATGTGTACTGAAAAAACTGAAAAGTTGAGAGGTATGCTTTCACGACTGTAATGGTTCTTCTGCCCACCCAATGAGAAACACTAATTTCAGGCTATACACAACCACTAACCTGAACCAACCACCATTAATAATTCCACACACTTCTAAAAAAATAAATAAATAAAATAAAAAAAAAAAACAGAAATCCAGAACAAAGCAAGAAGGTCAAAACAAAATCAGTGTCCATTATTAATGCCCCCAAAAGTCAGTGATGCCAAAAAACATACATCAGAAACCCCCACTGAACCCCTGTGAATGGAAAACAAACCTTCCCTCTCATCGATGCTCCATTCTTCGAAACAATTCTTATACCGACAACGCACACCCAGTCAGTAATAATTATAGTCAGCAAATCCAAAATGAAAGGGATTTGCCATTGTGTGAACAACCAAATTCAATCCTAATTTTTTTTTAAATCATCCAGGAGCAGAAATCCCTTCCCCTCCCCAATGATCACAACTCCAGGTGGCATCACAAACATCCCCATAACCTAGTCCCATGCCATTCAATAGTCAACAACTGCATAGCCCAGTGTCAGTAGTCAGCAAGGCGACTAGAATGACCCCAAACAAAAATCACCAAATGACTTTCATACGATTCAAAGACCCCTACCTTCCAACTTCCCAGAGCAAGCAGCCTAGCCAAAAATAAAAATATACAGTAACAGTAAACTGTGACAGATGAATCACCAAGGCTAATGCTGTGTATCATATAACTGAAGAAATATAGCTGGTAGTCTTGTCTACAAAAAACATATCAGATATCTGTTTAAAATAAAATAAATTTAATATCTTCTGTTTAAAAAAAAGAGAATAAAAGTCCCTTGATGTTCACAGACGATAAGCGCTTTCGAAATAATCTTCATCAGATCGTGATAGAAAATGGGACATCCACTTACTTTTATAAAAAAAAATTGTATTTAATCAGCCAATGCTGACTTGTGCATTTCAGTTTTATCCAACGAATTGTCGTGCTTTCCCATCCTGTTTTAGATATTCAGGACCAATGAAGGTCTCCTATTATTGACACGCCTCCAAAATCATTATAGGTGTGTTTCTTGTCTAAGATGCAAATTAGCTGAGAGTGTTAACAAATGAGATTTCATGATGGTCCATTTTAACCAACTACAATTGTGTATGCACATATTTATCAGTGAAGTGTCTCCCACCACATATTTATCAGTGAAGTGTCTCCCACCTTCATTTGTAAATACAATATGTGGATTTTGTCAATTCTTTTACTTGGCAAAATTTGTGCATATGAGTTCGCACAAAGTGAGCATCCTTCATTGCCCTGGACCAGAAGAGTCTTCCCATAACTCTTAATTGTATTGCATTTACTGCTCTTAAAAGAGCATCCTTAGGGCAGACTGATCATAGCTTCATGTTCCTTACGAACAGGCCAAATGCCAAACCAGAACTGAATTTAAAAATCCTATAATATCAAATGTCCTTACAATTACTGATAAGAATTTCTATTGTGATTGCAACCGATTCCAAATCATAGAAAATGGCATGTAAAAATGTAATGAAAGTTACCATTCGCCATCTCATGCATTGCATCTCTGCCACACATGCTGAAATATAAATTTCGGCATATATGAATGTTCTTCCAAACTGTGAGTCATGCACAATTACTATTACTATCAGCTTGTTTTCATGAAGAAGTCAAACATATAGATTCCGTGTGGCATACACCTTTCGTTATGCTTCACATGGAAAAAGATTTTCATAATTCCATTTATTGATATACTAAAGTAAATATCTTTGAAAGATGACCTTCAAAGCTTTGTAGCTTTTGCAAATTAATTGAATAATTAGACGAATCAGAGCCTTGATTTCACTGTTCCAAAAATTTCAGTACCCAATGATGTTGAAGATCTTTAATACTTTTCATAGGGTTTTCTACTCTGACTGTGACCAATTGCAAGTTAATCAGCCTTACATGGAAGGTACCGAAGGAAAATGCTGTATACCCTCGCAATGGTTCAGCAACGTATTCTTTCTTTTTATTCATAAAAGTAAAGATGAAGAATGAAAAATACTGCAATGTAAAGGACACACAGCAGTACTTGTACACCCCCATCTCATTACGATTCCGCTCTTTTATGGTATTACATTTTTGTGATGATTCCTTCATTTAATTTCATTGCAAGTTACTTTCTACACGGAACTATATTGATACAAATGTTACTATTTAACCCATGTTTGGTTAACAGCAATGATGGGAACTTTCCAATTTGCTTGTGGTTTTATATATAGCGCTTGGTCTCAATAAGATGAATGGATTTAACATAGATGCCTTGTTTTACTGGAAGTAAAAATCTTAGATTTTAAACATACCATGTGATCCAAGTTCTTTTTTATATAATAAACGGATCCTACGGTTGATGTACAAGAATTAATATTATCAACCTATGATAGGCTTCCTTTTCAGAGAAAACAACATATATATTCATCTTTAAAATGTGATGTCTTTTATATCATGTTGATTTTAACTTATAAGATAAAAGCTCATCATAATGAAGCAAAATGAGGATCGTGTTACGTATATCCTACATCTGTATGTGCATACATCATTAGTCCCTTGTGTTGAAGTGAATACTTTATTAACTTATGGTAGGTCTTCTCATCTTCAGGACAGGTTTTAAGAGTAGGATACTATTTAAGCCTGGTGGTTGGTCAGCTCGTAGATTAAGATAAAATATAGGGGCAAAATCCCATTTTAAGCATTGCTCTTACAAACTTGAACAGGTTTTACATTAACATGAAACTCAATTGTCCGTCATTATTTCTAAGTTTAACCTTAGTGAGTTGCCGCTAATATGCCATAAAACCAAATATGAGGTAAAATGTGGACATCCTGCAAAATCTGTATAGTCCCACAGCAAATTATCCACTAAAGCCAGAAACAATGGCACAAGATACACCCCAATACAATCCCCACATATATCCTGTGTAGCTGGAGCCTAAAAATAGAACAGGAGAAATAAAAGTGGTACGAAATCCAAAAAATTAAAACAATTTTTTTTTAATATTGCTGTCACCAACCTAGAAAGTTTGTAAAATAACAGGTTTTACATTAGCATGAATTGTCAGAAGGGTATGAGACCTTTATTTTCTTACTGCAGTCTTAATAGTTTGCCACCAATAGCCAGAAAACAGCATGTTATGAAAGCAGACCAAAGTTATGAAGCAAAGTGTGGACAGTCTGGAAATCTGTACGGTTAAGAGAAATGCTGCGAATCCCTCCCCCCCTGCGACAGCACCAACTACCAACAGTCCACCCCCCCCAATGGCAGCAACTGCACATGAACAGCAACGAAAATCATGTCCCCAACCCGCGAACGAAATCCATACCGCTGTACACCTAATGGACTAGATGAAGTCATGCCAAAGAATTCTTTGCAACCAGTTCAGAAGACTTTATTTATGTATTGCATTTTTGGCCAGGAAAGTCTGACAGAGGGCAAAACATGAACATCAATGCATCTACCCTGTCACATACAGTGAAGACACCGTGCAAAGGATGGCCAACACACACAAAACCGAACCCAACTGTTACACTTATAAACCCGGCAAGCCGGTAGAATAAAGGGGTTCTATCAACCTACCTTTGCTTTTTTTGTTATATACCGGAACCAACACACATCTCTACATGCAGTGATAACAATCCTCAGGCCATTCTGGCTGCAATGCCGAGTTATTGTAGCGAGGTATTAACTTCTACTTCCCCTGGCATTCCTTGGCCACAATAATCTAAAATACTAATGGTAAGCACTTAGCCTACTTTATCTCTATCTAGGAGGAAAGGGACATACCTTATCTGTCTCGTGCACTGGGATCAAGATACAAGTGGTTTCCCTCTGGAAGTTACCTAAATATAGGCTTTAACCTACAAAACCATGTTCTCAGCATGAGACAATCATTTATCTTTCCTACAATGAACCAACCGTCCCCCAAAGTTACTTTAAAAAGAATGGTAGTTGTTGATGCTAACCGCACATGCGCTATAGCACCTCTGTCCCCTGCGCGGAACTCACAGCCCATGAAATGGCCATCTTGGCTTCCTCTAACCCCAAACTATCATTGAATTACTCAGTGACAAGGAAAGCCACCCAAGACCTGAAAGAACTGCTGAGTTAAATTGGTACCAAAACACTTTTTCTCCATTCCTCAGGCATCCTCTCACTTTCCAAAATTTCATTAAACAATTGGGTTAAAAACTCCACTGCCATTTTACCTAAACACCTCCATGCTTCCACAGGTATGTCATCTGGACCAACAGCCTTACAATTCATCGCCCTCTTTATAGCTATCCTTACTTCTTCCTAGCTAATCTATTGCACTTCATGATTCACTATCCCCACATCATCCAACCTTCTCTCCCTCTCATTCTCTTCATTCATTAACCCCTCAAAGCACTCTTCCCATCTGCTCAACACACTCTCCTCACTTGTAAGTATGTTTCCCTCATTATCCTTTATCACCTTTTTCTGCTGCACATCTTTCCTAGCTCGGTCCCTCTGTCTAGCCAATCGGTATACGTCCTTTTCTCCCTCCTTAGTGTCCAACCTTTCATACAACTCTTCATATGCCTTATCCTTAGCTTTCGCCACCTCTCTCTTTGCCATGCACCTCATCTCCTTATACTCCTGTCTACTTTCTTCATCTCTCTGACAATCCCACTTCTTCTTTGCCAACCTTTTTCTCTGTATACTCTCCTGTACTTCCTCATTCCACGACCATGTCTCCTTGTCATCCTTCCTCTGTCCAGATGTCATACCAAGCACCTCTAGCCATCTCCCTTACTAGCTCTGCTGTAGTTACCCAGCTATTTGGTAACTCTTTACTGCCACCCAGTGCCTGTCTTAACTCTTCCCTGAACTCCACCTCACAATTACCCTTTTTCAATTTCCACCATCTGATCCTTGGTGCAGCCCTCAAACTCCTCCTCCTCTTCTTGATCACAAATGTCATTTTACAAATCACCATCCTATGCTGCCTAACTACACTTTCCCCGGTCACCACTTTACCGTCTCCAATCTCCTTCAAACTGGCCCTCCTACATAAGATATAATCCACCTGTGTACATCTTCCTCCACTCTTGTATGTCACCCTATGCTCCGCCCTCTTGTTAAAATACATATTCACCACAGCCATCTCCATCCTTTTTGCAAAATCCACTACCATCTGACTTTCTGCATTCCTTTAACACCGTACCTACCCATCACTTCCTCATCCCATCTGTTCTCTTGACCAACATGTCCACTGAAATCTACTCCAATCACCACTCTCTCACCCTTGGGTACAGTCATCACAACTTTATCTAACTCACTCCAAAATGTTTCTTTCTCATCCATTGTACACCCAACTTGTGGAGCATATGCACTAACAACAATCATCATTACACCATCAATTTCCAACTTCATAAACATCACTCTATCCGACACTCTTTTCACCTCCAAAACGCTCTTAGCATATTGTTCCTTAAGGATAACTCCTACACCATTTCTCCTCCCATCCACACCATGATAAAACAATTTGAACCCACCTCCGATACACCTAGCCTTACTCCTCTTCCATCTGGTCTCTTGCACACACAATATACCAACCTTTCTTCTATCCATCATATCGGCTAGCTCTCTCCCTATACCAGTCATACTGCCAAGATTCAAAGCTCCAACCCTCACTACCACAGTCCTAGCCTTTCTCCTCTCTTCCTGCCTTCGGCCATGCCTTCCACCTCCTCTCCTCCTTCAGCCAACAGTAGCCCAATTTCCGCCAGCACCCTGTTGGTTAACATTACTGGTGGCGGTCATTGTTAACCTGGGCCTCGACCAGTCTGGTATGTAAATATTTACTGGTGTCCACATGAATAATTTGGCCAAGTTTTACGCCGGATGCCCTTCCTGACGTAACCCTCCCCATTTATCCGGGCTACCATATATAGGTCTTTTTTTCTTTCTTTTTTTTTAATATAGTCAAGCTGTGTGGCAGATACGTTAAGCAGAAGAAATTTGCACTACTGCTTTAAAGTGAAAATTACACTATAATGAAAGCCCTCATGGTACAACCGCTCCAATGCACTCCAATATACAGGCCCCACTCCCTTCATCTTTTAACCTACCAATGACAGTAAGTAATTGGAAATTCAATCCCCTACTCAGCTACAGCTACTGATTTCCTATAACAAACAAACAAAACACTTCCAATCCTGCCAATCAGCCAAAGGCCCATACTCACCACCTCATTCATCCAAACCATCCAAAGGCTTACCTATCTGATCACCAGCCTACCTCCTGTCGTCATGGACATGATCTTGCACTTAGAACGTTCATGCCAAAATGTGATTACTTACCCAGCTACACTTGTCTAAACCCCTTAAGCCCCTCCCCACCCTTATCTCATTTCCTCCCAATCATCCCTCCCTCCATTTAACCCTTTTACCTCCCCCACCCACTTAACTCCCATTAATATAAAAGCCTAACCCCTTCTGAAGATGTCCCAAGACAATTTGGTTTGTTACCAAACCTTATTTGCTAAATATATATATATATATATATATATATATATATATATATATATATATATATATATATATTTGTTGCCACATTTACTGCTTTTGCATATGGCCAGGGTTGTGACTGAAAATTATCATGAGCCAGACCATTTACTTAGTTAAAGAAGCAATGCATAAAATTTACATGTCAAAACTGAATTGCAAGGGCTGCTGGGTAAGACTGCTATGCGACTATTTTTTAATTTTCCTACTCTAGCCCCCATACCCTGTTGTGTTCTTAAGCCTACTGGTTCTTCACTTGTCTACTCCTTATATAAATTTGACTTTAGAAGCGCCTACCACTCTTTTCACTAGAGTGATCAATACAAGATCATATCGGGGGGCCACACCAATTAAAATAATTAAATCTCAGTTACCTTCTGTTTTATATCTTCTTCCCTACTAACAATATTTATTGATTTTATTTATTTATTTATTTACATTTGTTTACCGGGAAAGTCAGACTGGGCCAGAAGCCCATTTTCAGTGGAGGCCCAGGGAGAAAAGCTCCACAGAAATATAAACAAAATACAATAATTAGATAGTACAATAGTATACATGCAGTAAGATGGAGAATACACATCATCTAGTTAGTTTATACAAAGAAGTATTCAATACAGTCTTCTAGTAGATACATGTTCAAAAAAGAAAAACACAAAGATTTCAGTAAAGATCACTGCGAGAAAAAATTAGTGCCCTAGACACTAACCCTAACTCAAATGAATCCACACTTAGCTCATTAGAGAGGAAATGGCTGTTTGACACAGTCCAGCTGTTAAGGTCAGGAGTGTTTGTTCTAGTGTAAATCTACAGTGTCTGACAGAACTCTGTCCTGATCCACCCCTCCCTCTTTGTTATATACTTCTAAGACATTACTGGACTATGGCTAACCAAGACTGTTTAGAATTGTAAACAGGGGCAGTTATCAAATCCCATTCTAATGTGCAAACTCTCTAGCAAGGACTAGACAAATGCTTGATATGCTAATTATGGGCATACTCTCACTGCCAATAAATACAGTATACTTTCCTCTGATAAACCTAGCATCTGTGTGTTTGCCATGTAGATAGTTTAAATGTGACACAGCCACCAGACACATGAGTACCTAGATTGCTAAACTCTTCAACTGCCATATCTCTATCATGGATGGAAAATCTTTGCGTTGCACAAGTTACCCTTTAACATTTGATCCTATGGAGAGACGACATAGTTCCATTATCCTTTAATGTTCGATCCTATGGAGAGTCGACATAGTTCCATTATCGTTTAATGTTCGATCCTATGGAGAGTCGACATAGTTCCATTATCCTTTAATGTTCGATCCTATGGAGAGTCGACATAGTTCCATTATCCTTTAACGTTCGATCCTATGGAGAGTCGACATAGTTCCATTATCCTTTAATGTTCGATCCTATAGAGAGTTGACATAGTTCTATTATCCTTTAACGTTCGATCCTATGGAGAGTCGACATAGTTCCATTATCCTTTAACGTTCGATCCTATGGAGAGTCAACATAGTTCCATTATCCTTTAACGTTCGATCCTATGGAGAGTCGACATAGTTCCATTATCCTTTAATGTTCAATCTATGGAGAGTCGACATAGTTCCATTATCCTTTAACATTTCATCCTATGGAGAGTCGACATAGTTCCATTATCCTTTAATGTTTGATCCTATGGAGAGTTGACATAGTTCCATTATCCTTTAATGTTCGATCCTATGGAGAGTCGACATAGTTCCATTATCCTTTAACGTTTGATCCTATGGAGAGTCGACATAGTTCCATTTTATTCCTTCCTCATTTGGCAAATGACTGAATACAGTGTGCACTCTGGCATGTACCTGCTAAGCATCTAACCAACTTGGGAAACCTCAATGTTTCCTCATGAAACTTTTCTTCACCAAAGAGAGTACAGTTCTGACTACCCCTAGTTACTTTGACAGACTAACAGCCCTGTCCCTCTGCTTAATGTCCTACAGACTTGTGAGAGTGATTTCATCTTCTCCCACTCTGCTTGAATGACCCAATTCTCTTTGAACTCCTTCACGTAAATGGAGCCAGCTGTAAAACAACACTTAGTCAGGAAACCTAAACCTATAAAATAAACATGTATGGCATAATATGCACTTAAGCCAATGTATTCTGAGTTTTTGGAACAGACTGTTCTTCCATATCATGTTGAATATCTCCCCAGGAATCTTTAAAACTACTCTGGATGACTGGATGAGTAATTGCAAAATTTCTCCTGGGGTATGTCAAGAAGATCTATTTTATGTGGGATATTGTTAGGCTTAAAAAAGCACCTGAAAGCACAAATGTGTTTGCTTGTTTTCAGATTTTGATGGTTTAAAAAAGTGTCCCCTGCTTATGGTTCTCACTGTATTATTACTTCAGTGTTTGTTTTTTTGTCTTCAGCACTGAGAGTTATCAAATGAAACTTTTTTTGTTTGCTTTTTGATATATTGTTAGTCACCCAATTAATCCAAAGGATGCAAACACTTATACATTTCAAAGACAAATCACATCACCCTGGTATCCTCTCATTATCTGCTTCTTTATTACCTGCCTTTCCTCTGTCAAAGTAAGCCTTCCTACCACCCTTTCCTTTGCTATACATTTGTTCTCATAATTCAAATAATCACACTCAAGAATTGTTGACACACACCCAGTAACATACCCCATCACCCTATTATCACTCCAATCAACAGTCTAGACTCTTCCCTTAGTATATCTTTCTTTGTCCGTTTCTTACTTCTATCATCCATTATTTCAAAAAAACAAAATGTTCCTTTATCTCCCACACAATGCATGCTTCTCACTTTAGCGAACTTAAAATGTTTCATATGATAGTCTGCTGTCTTGTGCCTGTATACCTTTCTTTAATGTTCATTTATATAGCTTTTTCCTTTTCATTCACACTATTGTTGTAGCACCATTTTATATCATAATTACATTAATTTTCACATACCTGCCTTCTGTCTCGGCAATGAAACAATAAAATATAACTTAAGGTCACCATTAATACTTTCCATTATATAAATCCCAGTTTTTCTTCTCTTTTTTGAACAAAGCTAGATGTGTAGTCTGTAAAACAGAAACACTGATTTTTCACATTCATTTCCCCCCAAATTCTGACACCACATTTCAGTAATGCATATGTGAAAAATAAAATCTAATTTGTGAACATATGTACATCCTGCAGACATAAATACATTAGCAATGCATGAATTGTTTCTCCCACTAAAACGTAATGTCTTTAGGGCCTACGATAGAATTCAGTACATCATTCTGATATTATTCCAAGTGCTACACATTAGCTAAATCTTTTATATCTGACTCCAAGAACATACCTAACCCTGGGACATTTTCTTCTAGCAAAGAATTTAAAGATTCAACAGATTTAACTATTTCTACACAATGCTGCTTAAACTGAGAACCATAAGAAACAGATCAGTATCATACAGAACTATATTTTGCGATTAACATTTAATGCTCTTCCTTCATGCAAACTCCATTTCTTCAGTATCATTTATTTCCACCCCTGAAACCCAGAAGCCTACCTTGTCGTGCTGTGAAGGGGCAGTCGCACCAGATGCAAAGTGCTGGGGACATGATTGCAGTACTGGCATTCATTCCATTAAATAATAAGAGCATGAGAATGAGACCAAAAGGCAAAAAGAGAGGAAGGCTATAGAGGCAACACAGAAAGGTGATGCCAGTAAATATAGCAAAGAAAAGGCCTACAAGAGACAGAAAGAAGAGGGTAGGGAAGTGGAGATGGTACCGTACAAAGAGTCTTAACAAAAAGAAAGCAAAGTACAAATCTGAAAGGAAGTTACAAGAAGAGACCAAGAAGAGGGGTTATGTCAATTGTTTTAAGCAGAAACTGATAGAAGTAAGGGAGAGATAGAACTGATTCCTTCAAAATAGGAGCTGCATCACATGCCCACACAAACAGGTATCAGAAACTGAGGTACTGCACTTAGGTCAGAGATCACAAGCTTACATATGATATGTCAGATCATAATGACTAATAAGCATTTGCTTTTCCAGGTATCAGAAAAGAGGTGACAGAGGTGTGGATTCTGGGTCATTTTATTGTGTACCATGTGTCCAGAGAATTGGGTGAATCTGTGCAGAACCTGGGTTTTAAAGAGACAGAAATGCTGGTTCACTGGCTGGGAAGCAGAGGAATGGAGTGGAGGCACCTGTTGGCAGTTTTAACAGAGTATTCTGAGTCACTACCTGAGCCAAGTTTAATTGCAATACATATAGGGTGGAATGATGTGTCAAGCCGTCCATTGTTGTACCTCAAAAAAAAATTTGTTAATGGTCCAGGCAGATTAGACAGATCTGGCTGAACATTACAAGTGTGTGGTCTAATATATTTCCAAGACCAGTCCAACAAGGAGCAAATAATGTCAGATCAGAGAAAAGGGCAAGGAAGTTGACCAATACATTCATTAGACAACAGGTAAGTGAACTAGGAGGTTGGGTACTGCACCTCACTAATCAATTCAACAGAATTGTGCAGAACTGATGGCGTTCACTTGTCACATTTAGGAACAATGACATTTACAAGAAGCCTAAAAGAAGGAATTGCAAAGTTGGCAGATGTGCTTAGGGGGAAAGATGGCATATAGGACAAGCCATCTTCCTGTGACAGAAGGGCAGACTTGCAAAACTAAAACTGCAAATGAGTGTGCTTGGCCTGGGTTGGGGTGCAGACTCTGACAGCTTGGCCCTTCTCTGGGTGGGCCACCCTATGGTGTAGTGGGCAGGCTGGGAGTCACAGCCTGTGGTCTTGCAAGTGGCAGGTCCCCTTCAGCCACTGGTATCTGGCTGAATGGAGACATGGGACTGTCAACATTTGGTTGTAGACCCCTTCAGTCATTGGTGTTGGCTGAGCATTTACAGGGACTATGGTGGTATGTTATGCCCTGGTTGACTGGATTCAAATTTTTTCCAAGTTCTGCCCTTTGTGCACATCTGAATATTCTTTCTTGACATTGATTTGACTGGCATTTACTTATGATATGGCACTCATTTGATACCTAATTTGACTGACATAAAAAATACATGCCTGCAGCCGTTTCTTCTAAACAAGTATGGTGTGATTTGTAAAATGAAGTGCATGCTTACTTTCATTCAAGGCAATGCCCTTTTCCATTCCTGATGAGATATTTTTGTTTCTGTTTTTCACCTCAGTTCATGTGGTTTTTTTTTGTAAAGGGGAATACCAGTAGCACACTTTTCAGAGCTATTGGCAATATAAACTAAAGAGAAAGAAACACGGATGCTTATATCTCTGTGACTTCTCCAATCCATGAATCCTTTGGAAGAAAGTCAATAAAATACTTAAGTTTAATTATTGATCCTCTAAGGTTCCATTTGTCTTTTGTATTATTCTGAGTGAATCACTTAGCCAGAGATCTCAGGTTGTTCCTGAAAAGGGGCATTTGTGTCAAGTGGGTTTATCTATTTAAACTTGCATTCTAGTGTTACAAACCCGCCAGGTTTGACTATTTCAGAATGCATAGTCAAACTATTTAATTCTCGATGCATGTAAACAGGTATTCAAGTTATATTCCTCCCTTTTTTTCCTCTCTGAAACCCCATAGCATAGTCAATCGTTTTCCTTTCACCTTTCCAATTCTGACAGCTCCAGTCTAGATGACCACCACCTTAAATAGCAAGTATTGCCACCTCTAGTGTTCTCACTAATGTTTCAGCTGCAAGGATTTATCCTCATGGAATACAGTGGTACAATTCTGGTAAAAGCACTATGGCTGAAAAAAAATGAATGCACTTATCCACTGTGATTCTGTACTTCTGGAGTGCAGTAAGAAATGAACCATGCTTTTACATTTCACTAATCATGAAGATGATAAAGATAGAATAACATGCAGCTCTGTTGCTACAGTTATTTATTTCAGGTTTTATATAGCAAAAGACTTCAATATTCTGTAAAGGGTCTTCTGTTACCACGTTCATGAATAGACCAGGAGGGGAAGTTTACAAGTGCTGTCTGCTTTTTATGGTAATAAACCAGGTACTACTGTCTTGTCAGTAGGTAATGTGCTTCCCTTTTCTGAAAAGAAAAACAGCTGACTCAAACTCCCCTTTTTTGAATGAAAACAGATTGCACAAACACCCTTTTTGAAATAAAAAAATAGGCTCAAATACCCCTTTTCTGAATGAAAAGAGACGGCTCAAACACCCCTATTCTTAATGAAAAGAACTGTCTCACAAAACCCTTTACTGAATGAAAAGAACTGATTCAAACACCCCTTTTTCTGAAAAGAACTGGCTCAAACACTTATTTTCTGAATGATAAAAACTGCCTCAAACACCAACTTTCTAAATGAAAAGAATTGGCTCAAACACCACCTTTCTGAATGAAAATAAATGGCTCAAAACTCCTTTTCTGAATGAAAAGGGACAAGTGAAACATTTTGATTCAACACATTTTGTGAAGGTTTATCTGTAGATTCAATATCATCTCCTTGCCCATAAATGTTAAAAGGTAATCGGTAAGTGTAAAATGTTTAATGCTGGCCATAATTAGATATTCAGTTACTCTACAGAGCCATTGATGCCAAGGCAAATTAATGCATGTCGCCCTTTCTGCTGAGCCCCCTATGTACCAGTTAGGACAATATGTCATGCAACAAGCGTGTGTTGTACAAAATCATTATTCCAATGACATTCATCGCTTACCTTCATGCAGTACATTAATATGCATGCTTTGTACTATACAATCTTTCACAAAGTGAAAAGTGCTTTTTGTCCTCTGACAAACACTTGACCCAATTAAAGAAAATTATAACGAAAACTTTAAAAGAAAAATATATGAAGTTGAGGGATCATATTTTGAAAATCATGTATCATTTTTATTACTGTCTTGTACAAATTATTTGCACGTAATATGTCTTAAAACTTAATTTGTATTGAATCAACTATGTCTGAATATCGCTGTCTGAACTACAGCGCCCATGGGGCTAACACATAGTCTGGGAATCTGCTGCTTCTTAAAACAGATATTAATAACAACAAGAAAAAGAGGCAGATTTTACAAATCAGGGCATCCATATACCTTGTATAAAGCTGGAACTAAAACAGGAAAAAGCTCTAGCCTGAAAGAATAAAACACAGAGTTACATGTAAGAAAATAAAACTGAGTTAATGACATTCAGAAATAATGATAACACATTTACCCAAAATATATTTACTTACTTTGAAAGTAAAATGCCATAAAACCTATTCCATACAAAATACCATATAATTCACAAAAATAATGTGCTTGATATGGTCATATAAAACATGTAAGCTACACCGCTTCAGTGCATGCCTGTGCATAAGCATCATATCTCCATGCATTAGGGATACAAAATCATCTCAACAGTCGTAGGCTTCCAAAACTGTTCTTAATAATCCTCCTACACAAACATACATGCACAGTTTTGTTTTGAAAGTACTGCAGTATCTGTCAGAAAA
>NC_056748.1:1005617380-1005694880 GCF_019279795.1 Protopterus annectens
ACAGAGTACAATGTTATTATGCAGCCTGTATTACATTACAGTAGAACTCATACGGTATTTAAATGGACACATTGTAGGCGTGGACATCCAGTATACACAATCATGATAGTTTATTATGTACAGTATCAAGGAAATCAGGCTTTTTTGCCTAACAGAAGTTTGTTAAGGAAGAAATTGTGATTAACATACCTTGTTTTGAATTAAGTCAAAGAAGTTTCGTTGGTTTACAGTATTTCACCTGGTCTAGAAAGGGCAATTCTAATCAGTAAAATCTTGATGTTTGTTTGTGGTTGTCTGTAGTTCTGAATGTAAGGACAGATGTGATTGTTAAAAAAGTGATTTTTTTAGGGTGACTTTAAAGGTTTTTATAAAATCAGGTTGTGTGATGGAAAGGGGTAGAGTATTTCATAGGTTTGCTATGGAGTGGGAGTCTAAGCTTTGTCCAGCTCTCTTACTGGGTTTGTACGTGGTTAGAAGCTCTTTATTAGGAGGGTGAAGATTACAAGTTGGGATGTAGGATTGTAAAACAGAATGGAGTGATGGGTAGTTTTATGGGTTGTATATTAGTTTATGAGCAAGAGTTAATTGAGTATACTGAAGGTAGTGAGTGAATTCCAACCATTTCAATTCATTAATGTCATGGAAGTGGTGTGTGGAGTTTTGTAGTTGTGAAAGTTGGTATAGATCTGCAAACCATAGAACGGTGAGGGAAGGAGGAGAGTATTTGCCCGTTTTATTTTTGTGGGTTTACCCATGTAGAGTTTATGTCTATATAGTTTATTTAGTTTTGAATGCGTTTTTTTGATTGATTTAAGAATATATTGTTCTAATGATAGTTTGTCATCTATAGTAATGCCCAGAAGTTTAGCTGTTTTCACTACTTCAATTTCAGTATTATTTAAGGAGAAAATTTTGAAGTCTTGTGGAGGTGGTTTGGATGAAAATATTAGTAGTTGTGGATTTTTTGGGATTTAATAGTAGCTGAACTTTGTTTAGCCATGTTTCTATGGTTGAGAAAGTGTTCTGTGTTATTTTGAGGAGATCTGGGAAGTTTTAGGCAGAGGATATGATGGTAGAATTGTCCGCATACTGAATGAGAGAACTATGTAGTAAGACTGTGTAGAGATTATTTATAAATATGTTAAAAAGTAAGGGTCCAAGAATGGGTCTGTGGGAGACTCCCACCTTATTAACCAGATTGGTTATTTTGCCATCTGACAGATTGTCTGTTGTTCAGGTAGCTAGTGAACCAGGTAATGGTATATTCTGAGCATCCTAATGTTACTAATTGTTAGAGTAGTTTGGTATGTGATACAGTGTTGAAAACTTTGGATAGGTCTAATAAAACTACTGATGTCAGCAGGCCAGAGTCCAGAGCTTTGTTCAGAATATCAGTGAAAGAAAGTAAGGCTGTGATAGTTCTGTGTGTAGGACAAAAACCATGTTGGGTATGAGCTAGAAGATTATTGTCTGAGAGGTGTTTTAATGGGAGCGCTACAGAATTCTTAAAGACCAAAATCCTGAAACTTCAAAATATTGAAAACTCAAAATACTGAAAACTCAAAATTCTGAAAACACACAGGATACCAACACTCGCTATATTCCAAGACAAGTACATACAGAAACACATAAAACACAAACTATATTACTGTTCTCCAAGTATAAGCAGGGGGCAAGCCCCCCAGCACCCCCCATTTGGGGGGCTGTGCCCCTCACACCCCTTGCTACTTAAATATGTCAACTCCAAGATTGCTCTTAGTGTAGTGAAGTGCAATCTCTTAGTTGATATATTTAAGTAGCAGGAAATGAAGTGCAGGGGTTTGCCCCCCTGCATATAGTTGAAGGGTAATATGTTTCTGTATGTACTTGTGCCGGAATATTGTGAGTGTTGGTATCAAGTGTGTTTTCAGGATTTTGAGTTTTCAGTATTATGAGTTTTCAGTATTTTGAACTTTCAGGAGTTTGGTCTCAGGATTTTGGTCTTCAGGATTTTGGGCTTTCAAGATACTGTAGCACTCCCGTTTTAATAGTTGGATACATATACACTTTTCTAATATTTTAGATAATGGAGACAGAATGGAAATGGTTTGATAGTTGGTTAAATCATTAGCATTACCACCCTTATGTAATGGGGTTATGATGGATTTTTTTCCAAATTTGAGGGACTGCAGATTAAGAAATGGATCTGTTAGTTAGAATACTGATGTGGTAAGCTAATGCATTTGCATCAAGTTTCAGGTATTCAGAGGGGAGATTATCACTGGATAGGGAGCATGACCTATCTTCAGACAGCAGTTTACATATTAGAGACATGGGTACTTGTTTTAGGGAAAACACTGGAGTTTCTTGGGTATTGCTAGTGCTTGCTTTGTGAAGTGAGGGATGCGAGTTGGAATTCTCATAGGTAGAGTTTGAATTGCTTATATTGTTGGGGGGCTTGTTTGTTATTGGTGGGGGTTCATTGATAAGTTTAAGAATGGTTTCTATGGGGGGTTAAAAAAGTGGGCTATTTGTTCTGGGTTTTTATCAGGGTATGGTGATGGGTTTTGTGTGGTCCCAAGATTAAGGAGCGAGGAGAATGATTTCCAATATTTTGAGGTTGTTTCACTGACTATATAGCTGCTGTGAAAAATATTTTTTTTTGTGATTTTTTTTACTAATTCCTTAGCTTTGTTATGAAGTTGTTTGCAATTAATTTCATTTACTTGTTTTCTGTCTTTATGCCACTGTTTCCAAACCCGGTCTCTGGAAAAAAGAATTTCTTTTGTAGGTTTTGTGAGCCAAGGAGCAGGATTAAATTTGACCCTTTTGAACCTGATGGGGGTTAAAGTATTTAGGGTATCAAGGAAGATATTATTAAAGTAAAATACAGCTTCTTCTAATGGTAGTGTTTTTAGTGGGGTCCAGTTCTGAGCTTTTAGGGAGTTGTTGAAAATTATTTGGTTAAAGTTGGTTAGGTTTCTAATTGCTCTATATGTGTGGGGTTTGGGTATTTGAGTATGGAGTCTATGTGTAAAGGCTGGTAAATGGTCACTTAGGACATCAGGGAGAGTGCTGGTATATTAGAGTATTTGTATGGGTCTGATACTAGGATCCAATCCAGAGTGGCCTCTGGTTGTTTATTTGGGATTTGTTTGGGGCATGTGAGAAGCTGTGTATTCCCGTACAGATTCAGAGGTTCATAGGGTGATACTACACTATCTGCCCTAGGGCATTTATAAGCCTAGCCAGAGTATGTTTGGCTTTCACCACCCTTTTAGATTAGTTGACTGTGCCTTTGTTTAATAGGTCACAGAAGATAGTCCTTTTAAGGTTAGTTTACTGTGCCTCTGTCTAGTAGGGACACAGAAATGATCCCAGGGGTAAACCTATGATCTCCCATCCACTCATCAAGATTTCTCTTGAAGAGGGTCATTGAGGGGCTCTGCCTAACATGGATTGCAATTTTGTTCCAGAGTGAGGAGAGCCTCTGGGATATTAATCTGTCCCTCCAGCATGTCCTATTTACTTCTGTGCTGAGGTTTAAGTCCCTGGAGCATGTGGCTCTAAGGGATTTGGATTTCCTGAGGTGGAGCATGTCCATTAATTCTGGTTTGGACATGGCTTTATATATCAGGCACAGATCGCCTCTGAGTAGGCGGTAAGCAACTGAGTAGAGCTGGAGTTTCTTTAGCCTAACTGCGTAGGGCATCTGTTTGAGTCCCTTGATCCTCTTGGTGAGGTACTTTTGGGGTCTTTCCAGTTGCTGCAGGTGTTGGGTAAGGTACATCCCAAATGGGGCATTGTATTCAGTTATGGGCCTGATGAGTGATGAGTAGAGGGGCACAATGACCCCTCTTGATCTAGATGTGAACCCTTTCATGATAAGGTGGGCTATATAGAATGCCTTTCTAACCACTTTGGCAACATGATTGTCAAAGGAGAGATTGTTATCTACTTCGGTCCCAAAATCCCTAATTTTTGTTATCTACTTGGGTCTCAAAATCCCTAATTACTTCTTCCGTACTTAATGGATTACCACCTATGTGGTAATTTGTGGGCACTTTGTTTTTCCCAAAGGGGATGACTATGCACTTTTTGGCATTTAGCTTTAGGCCATGGCTCTGGCACCAGTTATCCGTCTCTGTGAGACCCTTTTGGAGGATGCTTGTGTCAGTCGGCGAGTCGATTATGGCACCCAGTTTGCAGTCATCTGAGAACTTGGTCAGCCATAGTCCTCCTGTGTTAGCCTGTACCTCAGAGAAATATATACTGAACAAGAGAGGTCCCAGAACGGAGCCTTGTGGGACGCCACTTGTAACTGGTTTAGAGTCTGACATGGCACCTGCAATTCTGACCACGGGGGTTCTATCCCTGAGCCAGTTTGCAACCCATCTTGTGACACAGGGGGTGATATTTAAGCTGGTGAGCTTATTTATGATGCCCGAGTGAGGTATTATGTCTAAGGCTTTTGCGAGGTCCAGGTTGGCTGTGTGGACTACCTTCCCTTCATCTATGGCTTTGGTGACTGTTTCAAAGAAGTCAACCAGGTTCAAGAGGCAAGATCTTCCCTTAACAAAGCCGAATTGGGTAGGATACAGTGTTTGGAGGTTTCCAGTGTCTTTGTTTATGAGTTCCATGATGATACGATCCATAACTTTGCAGACCAGGCTAGTCAGGCTTATAGGGCGATAGTTTCTAGGGTCCGTTGCAGCACCACCTTTGTGGAGTGGGACCACTGTTGCTGTACACCATTCCTTGGGTACATATCCTGTAGTAAGGCTGAGAATGAACAGTGACTTTATGTGAGGGTTCAATTCTTCTTGGAGCTCGTGTAAGACGCAGCCCAGGACACCGTCCGGTCCCATTGATGCTGTGTTTTTTGCTTTGGAGAGAGCAGCTCTCACCTGTGCATCTGTGATGTCAGGGAGGCTACACTCTGTTGGGATAGACATTTGCTCTTTTGGGGGGAGGGGGTTTGCACTGAACCTGTCTGCCAGGATGTTGGCAATGTCTGTGGGTTCAGTGTATTTTTTTGTCATTTTGCACTAACTCGGAGCATATCTGGGAGTTGCCACCCAGGTTCCTGACATAACTAAAGAAGGCCTTGTGATTATCTTTAGCATCTTGTGCAATTTTTCTTTCGAAGCTGGCCTTAGATGATTTTATGAGGGAATCGTAGTTTCTTGCTAGTACTGATCAGAGATGCCTTCCCTTTTTGAGATTTTGCTCTATCATGTAGTAGCTTCCTCCTTCCGTTGTATAGCTTATTTATGGCTGGGGTCCACCAGACAGGTCTCCTGCCTTTGAAGGAGTGAATCTTGGTTTTATTTGGGATAGCATGATCCATGCATTCCTGTAGGTGTCCATAGAATGCGTTTGTAAAGGATTCTGTGGTTTGGGCCGTATTTTCCACTGGCCCGGGGGCTTTGAAGGATTCCACTTCAGTTTTGAGAAGTGTGAAGTTTGCTTTTGAGAAGTTCTTCACCATGGTTTCCTTGGCTGGGGTTGGGGACGGGATATGGATGTCCATGTCCAGTGAGATTAATTTATGGTCAGATCTTACCAATGAGGGGGTATACCTCTGGTATATAACATAGAGTCCCCATGTTGGTGATGATCAGGTCCAATATGTTTTCCCCTCTTGTGGGAGTGGTGACCAGTTGTTCCATGGCATTTGAGTTTATAAATTCTGGGAACTATTGGGCGAGGATGTTGGGACTTGAGTAGTGATCCCAGTCTATGTTTGGGTAGTTGAAGTCACCCAATATGATGGTGTTTGGAGAGACCTTCATATTCTCCAGTGTTCTCAGGAAAGCTGAGTGGGGTTCCTGAGTTTGGGAGGGTGGTCTGTAGCAGGCTACAAACTGAAAGGCTGTTTTGCCCACTGTTAGTTGCACATGGATGGTCTCCGATGCTTCGTGCAGTGCCACTAACCTGGAGGTGTGGGTGTCTTTGATGAATATGGATACTCCCCCCTCCTTTTGTGGTTCAGTCCGAGTTTTGGGGCTGAAAAGCATGGTATGAGGTATAACCTGGTAGTACTGGGGTGCTCTCGGGAGCCTTGAACCAGGTTTCTGTTACTGCACAGATATCGATATTCTCCATACTGAGGAGAGCCTCGAGTGCATGCATCTTGAGGTTTAGACTTCTGGCGTTGAGCAGCATTACCCTTAGTTTGTTTTTCCTTGTGTTGTCTATGGAGGTGGGTTTGTCTTTTGAGCCTTGCCTAAAAAAGGAACTATGGGGGTGGCAAGAGCCTTAGCCAGTATTCGAAAGCCCAGGAGTGACAGGTGCAAGCTGTCCCTAGCAAAGCAACGTGGCTTGTCGAGCATGTCATCCCATGCTGACAGACACTGGATCCCCTTTGAATGACACCAATACTTTAGCCAATTGTTAAAATTGATCATTTTGTCTTTATACTGTGGCATCATTCTTGGTGAGGGTAAGATGCTCCTTAAGGTCAGGGTCATACCGGCCTGGGCTACATGATCAGAGAGCTCCTCTATGTCTCTTTTCATGTAGTCCAGAGAGGTACGTCTGAGGTCATTCACACCAGCATGGACAATGACGGAGTGATATTTGTACTTGCTTTGGAGTGACCTGAGTGCTTGTGTTATGTGGCGGATCCTGGCACCCGACAGGCAGCTTACAGTGACCTTTTCCTTGTTCAGCCTGGTGAGTGGGACGTCAGTGTGTCTGACAATAGAGTCACCTATTACAAGTGTATTAGGTGTGCTGTTTAGCCTTAAGGGCTGTGACTGTGTGGCACACTGACTTTGTGAACTATGTGATACGTGGGTATTGTTGTGGGGTAGCGGTTGCTTGGAAGTCTGCTTTGGAGGTCTCTGCTGCTTGGGCAGATTTTTATTTAGAGCCTCCGAGTATGTTTTTGTGTGTTTATGTGTTTGGTTTGCTGTTGCAATAGGTCTATGTGAGACTGGATTTGCGGTGTGTGTGGTTACCTTCTCCTCCTGACTGACTGTGCCAGTACTGGGCTGAGAGAGCTCAGCCTCCAGTTTGGCTATATAGTTGCATCTCTCACATATATTTGAACTTGTTGGGAGAAGGAGAGGGTGGTCTGTGTACATAAGGCAGTTGTAACATTGCCTCAGGATTCCCATATTCACCTGCTGGACTGGAGAGTAAACCCGAAACTGACTTTTGGACATGCCAGAATAGTATAAAGAACTACTTTTTGACTGATCAAAAAGGACCAATAGGGAGCCAAGTACTTAGAGGGAGTATAAGAGTGTGTAGTGCTTTAGTTTATTAGTGCTTACTTATAAGATTACTTATACAAGCAACTGCAGGGCTTTAGAATGAAAATAGAGTGCTTACTTTGAGATTTGCAACAGTTCTAAGGGAAAAAGTGAAGAGCAGACTTTGTGGAGCCGAGAATAGTTTAAACCCGTTTAAGCGGCGCTTCCCGATGCTGCGCTATGCGCAAAATCGTGCAAAACCGCGCAAATGCAGGTTTTAAAGCAGGGAAACTGAAAAAGATAGGAACTGACCCAAAACGGCCAATAAGCTACTAGTTTCAGGGCTGAGACCACTCCTCCAGGGACAGATAGGCTGCTCAAAGCTCCCCACTCTCACTGGTGAACAGAGAAGCTTCCTCCTATCCAAGTAAGGATATGGGCAACACAGGAAACTATACCAAAGTCCTGAATTCAGCAAAACCTGAAATCTGGACTAATCTAGTTCAGCAAAGGCGGGAAAAGAGAATTTTTTTTTTTTTTTTTTTTTTTTCAGGAAACAGCAGAAAAACACACAGAAAACACTGTAAATGCTATAAACAGGCTAGCGCACTTTAGTGTGTAGCCTACAACAGTTATACAATACAAAAACGACTTAAATTGATATAAAACAATTGCAAAAACTGTAAAAAGCAGAAGGCAAATGCAATTTTTAAAGCACAGATCAGTTAGAAATTTGCTTTTTAGGCAGGAAAAGGCAGTCAGAGCAAAAAAATCAGAGAAAAAAATATTTAAATCTGGAAAAGTCTCTCTTGGGTCTCTCTGCTGCCCGTATCACTCTGCAGGACACCACGAGGAGCTGTGCATAGTTGTATACTGGCATAAATACAGTTATCTGGGGATTTTGAGATTAAATTTTGTCAATTAATGTTAGTATCACCTAGAATGATAGTTTCACAGGATATGTTTTGAGTGGTCCAAGATGAAAAGTTTTCAAGAATAGGAATATTTTAGCCTGGCGGAATGTATAGCATTGGTATACACAAGTGTTTACTATTATTTATGTGTAGTGATGCTAGTAAGATTTCCGTGTTATTGATGGTTGGGATAGATTTAGGGAAAGATGAAATGGTTAGAGTTGTGATAGATTAAAACTACACCCCTCTCCTTTCTTTAGTAGTCTGTCTTTTCATAGGATACTATAACCAGCTGCAATTATTTCAGTGTCAGGTATATGTGGCTTTAGCCAAATTTCTGTAATGGTTACAATATTAGGGGTTTAATGAGAGAGCCAAGCATAACATTCAGTAATTTTGTTGCAAATACTTTGCATGTTAATTGTCATTAGAGATACATTTTGAATGTTAGGAGGTGGTACTGGGAAGGGAGAGGAAGTATGGCTGATATGAATGCGGGATGGGCCAAGATTAGGGTTTATGTCACCACTTTGAAATAGCAATAAGATATGACTTACAAGGTATGTGAAGAAGTTGGTTTTAGAGGAGGACCTAACTAATGTATAGGGAATTATTTTTGGTGTGTTATTGATAGGAAAAACTCTGAATTTTGCAGTGAGTACATTGCTACAATTAAATAAGAATGACGAGATGTTAGAAAAGCTATTTAAACAGGGTTATGGTTTAGTAGCTAATGTTGCAGTTCTTGAAAATGGTGAGCATTGCATGTTATGGAGGGAGTTTACGTGTTAGTATAGAAAGAGAAATATTTAGGGAGAAAGTAAAGATAACTAGGTGTGTGGTGTTGGTCATATTGTATGTTAACTGATATAAGGTATAGGTAAAACTTAAGGTATTCAAAGGTTTGGGAAAAATTAGGTTGTTATGAAGTTATTACTGTATAATGTGGATGGCAGAGTATATTAGAAAAAGTGGTTATGATAGTTTAGAGAAAGGGGGTATAGGTTATGATAATATTTAGAGGGGAGCGATCAGGGAAGGTATGGTAGGAGTGTGTAGAATTCTTGTAGTGGGACTAGGAAGATTTTATAGGCTGTTGAGTTAATGTGTGTGTGTGTGTGTGTGTGTGTGTGTGTGTGTGTGTGTGTGTGTGTGTGTGTGTGTGTGTGTGTGTGTGTGTGTGTGTGTGTGTGTGTGTGTGTGTGTGTGTGTGTGTGTGTGCGTGTGTGTGAAGACGTAGTTAGAGGTTAAATTCAGAGTATGTGGGGATGGTTGGGAACTGGGGGTAGGGTAAGGGAGATGAATGAGCCTGAGCACACAGAGGCAAATGGAGTGGGGCTACACTAACTTCGACACAGCTCAGGAGAAACACAATAAGTGAAAGAGGCAAAAATCAGGAGGTGAACTAACAAGTTGTGTCTATAAGTATAAGTAGCGAAGAGAAGGAACTGTACAAGTTTTAAAGGGTATTACTGTTGACATTTGTACAGTCTATGTTTTTACAAGACTAGTAGAAAGAGTGAGCAAAGTAGTGTACTAGGTGAAAGCAGATACTTTTAACATTACTAAATAGAGAAGAGTGGAACAGTTGGAACAATATGCTAAAGGGAAGGCTTGACAAAAAGATTGGGGGTGAGTTCTGGTGGTAAGGTTATGGTCAAAAATACAAGTAAAATTGGGCAGTTATATTAATGCATGACATACTTTCTTTCTGACAGGGGTGATATGGGAGACTTGCAGATGGTCGACTGATCAAAATGTCTTCCTACTGTGACTTGAAACTCGACCAGGTCAAAGTGCAAGTGCCAAGTGCTTTGGCCAATACACTAGTGTAGAATGCCTATTAATTTACTACAATGGGAAAGAGATTAAATGGTAAGGTCTAAAAATAAACAGGACATATAGAGAAAAGCTAGGTAAGCTAGTAAGCAACACCCTAACCCGGTGTGTAAAAATGGGAAAAGGGGTTGAGGATGGATGGATTTTAGTGCTTGTGTATACTCAGTAAAAACTAATGAAGGGATTGCTGGGTGAAATAACTTATTTGTGTGTCAGGGAACTACTTGTGCATACATGGACAACAAGTTCATGGATTGCAACTCCAATATCAGTGGTGAAGCATCACATTTAACAAAGGAAGTGTGTACTGCAGGGATGGAGGACTAGGAATTGCAAAACCTCCTCATTAGCATACTATGCTTTACAAAATTTACCATTTGCATCTCATTGTTTTTCAGGCCTTTATGAACTGGGCCTTTGCTATGCTCATTTGTTAGCATGAGGAATACACCTATTACATTTGCACAAATGACTATGAATACCCCCCTCAAAATGGTGAATGTTGTTGTTCTTCTTTCGGCTTTTCCCGGTTAGGGGTCGCCACAGCAGAACTCCAGTCCGCTAATGATTGGCAGTAGATTTTTACGGTGCCAAGGTGCCAGCTAAATGCCCAACCTTCAACAAAGGCACGCCCATCTACGCATGTCTTTCGAATGCCACTCGACCATGGGGAGGACATGCAGACTCCACACAGAAGGCACTCCGCCGACAATCGAACAGGAGAACCTCTTGCTGTGAGGTGACAATGCTACCGCTGCACCACCGCAGCTTCCCCTAAAAATGGTGAATTCTTCTTCTACTTTTGGCTTTTTCCCAGTTAGGGGTCGCCACAGCAGATCACCTTGTCCACTCATGATTGGCAGTGGAGTTTTACGGTGTCGAGTTGCCAGCCTGGCGCCCAACCTTCCACAGAAGGCACACACATGCACACACTCACACCTAGGGCCAATTTAGAGTGTCCAATCCACCTGCAGCATTGTCTTTGGGATGTGGGAGGAAACCGGAGCACCCGGAGAAAACCCACGCGACCACAGGGAGGACATGCAGACTCCGCACAGAAGGCACCCCAGCCGAGGATCGAACCGGAGAACCTCTTGCTGTGAGGCGGCAATGCTGATCACTGCACCACCGTGGCCGCCCTTTCCCCTAAAAATGGTGAATAAAGAGTGCAATTTAAAAGAGGGGATTCACATATTAAAAGAACATAATTGCAGGCATTCAAAAAGATAAGGTTATGGGTTCCCACTATGAGATCAATGCATCTCATTATATATTGTAAAAAGTTAGAAATAATAGACACAGTGCAGATTAAAATGAGCATAAGGATTTTAGTTTCCACTAAAATATTCACCAGAAGAAAGAAGCTGTATTACCTGAAAGTAAGGAGTTTCTCCTTGCAAGATCAATTCCTTTTGTCAGTGTTAATAAAGATGATGTAACATATTCTCACCTCCAGAACAGACAGCAGCTAATTCCCCCCTTAATGAGGTGGTGCCTTAAACGAACAAGAGAAGTAGAATTAAGAAACTGACAGTTGTGAAGAATGCTAGATTGTGCTACAGCTTTAGTCTAAGTAAGATACCTTGTATTAGTAGTTGTAGTTGGGGCTGTCAAGCTGGTGCATAGCTTTGCAGTTTGACAAGGAACTACAAAGTGATAACAGCATTTAAATTTTATATACAGTGTCATACCGTATCATGTAGCCATACAGGTAATTTAATTCAATATAAGTACTATTTACTTTTATCCCATTTTAGTTGAAACAACAGTTATTGATACTTGTATTTCATGCAATACCCCCTGACATTTGATGCAAGCATTGTAAATGAGGATTCTAATCTTATAACAGTTTTGTTCAGAAAATACTGCATCAGATATTGTTAATTGGGGATATGTCTAAAAGCATCAGGAACATACAGAACATGCACATATATGTTATTGTCAGGAGATAATGCACACACACACACACACACACATCATTATAAACAATCATCATATGATGTAAATAGTTCCTGTAGAAGTACGAAAACCTAATAAAAATTTGTGAATGATGTAGCCATAATTGTTTTCCTATAAAAGCCAAATAGACATATGAATATTCAATATTTAAGCAAGAAAAGTGGAAAAGACTTGACAGTTTGCTTACTATATAGAGTAATACTACCTATAAATCTCTCTTGACTATCAAAATTAAGCAAGGTACATTGGAAATGAAGTGTTTACTTAATGAGAAGAAAAAGTATATCCTAGTACTTTGAATGTGGGGAGTGAGAACGGTTCCTTATTTCTAAGAGGGTATACATCTGAGGTACACAAATTGAGAATGCACTGTAGAAGAAGGGAGAGAGATAATTCTTATATAAAGCATTATGTAAATTACTCTGCTGTCTGACATGTTTTAGTGAATACAGGAGTGATTCACACCACTGTGCAGCATTATAATGTTAAGGTGGCAGGTTAAGAGAATGTAAGCTGTGGCAAGGCCTTATTTGCAGCTACATACTTAGGCATATATTACCCTCCCCCGCTGCTTTATACCTGTCAACATCTATCTCTGTTCCTCCTAATCCCACTTAAAGTTGGCAATTATGGGAGAAATGGTGGTAGACTGCTGTTAAATAATGACAGTAATTACAGCTACATACTTTTTTGAAAATGAAAATTAATTCACACTATTTTATTCTGTTAAGGTTTCAAATTAAGAGCGATGCTATTTTAAAAAGTGTTGTTGACTGTTCCTGATTATTTCTGGATTTCATCCTGATACTGGAAATAAGCAATTGAGAGGTATGAGTGACTGTGATTCATAAAGAAATGACAGTTATTTCACTTGATTGTGAACTGGGGGTCATTACCATATTATTGTAACAAAGCACTTTGAAGCTGTTTGAACTCCTGTTAGTGAAAGTTCGTGAACATCACTGTGTGGGGTGTGTCAAATTAATGTGTTGTTGTGTGTTTGCCTGCACCAGTGGAGAATCTGTTGCGAGTAAAGAATTTCCTTTAGTTCCAAGGACCTGCTATTACTTCCCAAATGATTAAACTCACAGGAATAAACAGTACACTGATAGGGTACATATTGTCAGAGAGTGGATTCATTTGCATATGAGTTATGTGCTTGAGATAGTAGAAATGAAAAATGGTGCAAGACCATGTATTTTGTTTCATGGTGATAAGAGTATTGTACTATGAGTAGGGCTTTAAGGTGATATTATATGGTGCACAAGCCCAGACTGCTCCATGGCATAGAACGTTTATAAATAATGACTATTGTTTTTATAAACCTAATGAAACACCAGTCGTGTAGAAGTTGAAAGAAGCAAAGAATGTAGATACATATGTATAAACAGCAAATCAGTAAACCCTCTGGATTAAATGGTGCTGATTAGCCAAAACGTAATATAACTAAAAACAAAACAGCACCAAAACATGGCTATAACCATAAAAAACACAGTTTTAATAACAGTATCACAAGGTAAGTGCTTTCACACAATAAATGTGCTTCTTCAGACAATAAATCACAAAAATCAAGTAAAATATATAGTACATTTATTTTAAATCAGCAATACAAACTAACCAACAGAAATTGATGATGATGTCCGTTTGCTTAATGTTACAAGGGAACTTGAGAATTAACTTTTTAAGTTAAAACATTTTCAATGGCAACGCCTTCACCTAGAGGCATGTCTGTTTCACAAGGTGACACCCCGTGGACTATGAGTGTTGGTTATGCCAACATATGGTGAGACCCATCCTGGTTTATTGAGTAAGTGGCAGCAGCTGAATTTGGAATTAAGTTTCAGTTATATATGTTTATTTATAGACTACTTCAAACCTTTAGAAAAAGAGCTGACTCACTCTATTAATAAAAAATATATTGAGTTGTTGGAGCTGTATAAAGATGATTTTTTAGCTAAAATGGATGGGGTCATTGACAATGTTTCTTCTTATGAACAACGTTTGAGAGTCCAGAAATCGAAAAAGTTACTACAAGACACCACAGATTTCGGCAGGGGTAATGTCTTTACATGGCCGAGAAACTTGTATATGGCTGAATCTGTGACTGATAATGTTAACGGTGTTCAGAAGGGAAAGGGTGCTGTTACTGCTAATACTCCTTCTATTAATAAATGGATGAATACTAATAATGAGGGGAATGCTTGTGTAGACTTGACTGTTGCACCTAGTACATCACCTGGTTCCCCTTTAAACCCGGCTGCTTTAATCAAGCTGGTGGATGTTCGGCTGAAACCTACAAATTTGAATGGACCACAGAGACACTCCCTTTGCCTCTTCCAATTTGCCAGTGGGAGAAGTTACATTATTTACATTCCCAGAGTCAAGCGAGGAAGCAGCAGCGCTTGATGGAGGACAGCAGAGCACAGACTTTGAAGTAAATACTGTGGGAAGAAATAGCCAGGGAATTGTTATGGCTAGGTTTGTATAGGCCCTAGGGCCGATAGCCTAGTACCAACCTATGAACCTATGAATGTAGATGGATCCGATAATTCAGTAATTTATAACATTTCAAGCAAGGAATTGACTTTGGCACAACTATCGCTGTTAGAGCATGGCTTAACATTTATTCCTGCTCAGGGTTCCAACCCGAGCGAAACTGTTATAGATATTAAGACGTTTGTTAGGAATGTTATGTTTAAAGCTATGTTTCCGGATAACAATGATGTGGCTAAAAGTTCTGTTTTCAAGAAACCTAGTGTGTTTCAACCACTGTTACATCCAGTGTTAGAAACGTTTTCTAAGAAATGTGAGATAGATTTAATGGCTGCATATAATGGTGGGAAGATGAAAAGAAGTTTTTGTAATTTGAACAGTGATGAAAGACAGTCTTTGTTAGAATAACAGAGTGATGATGAGGTGACTATAAAGCCTGCCGATAAAAGTGGCGCCATTGTTGTTATGGATTCACAGTTTTACTCTGATAGCATGATAGAGTTATTGAGTGATACATGTGTCTATAGTAAGGTCAGTTATGATTATATTACCTCACTGCATGGGTGAATGCGCGTTTGAGTGACTGTCTCTACAGTGGGAAAATTTCAAAGGAGTTGTTTGATTATCTTATAGTTGAGTGTCTGGTCATCCCAGCATTTCAATGATTGCCAAAGAACCATAAATATCTGATGAAACCCCCTTTCAGACCTATAGTGTCCAGCAAGGGCTGAGTTACAGAACCTTTTTCTATTTTTATAGAAAAGAAGTTAAGACCAGTTTTGAATGTGCAATGCCAAGTGTTAAAGGATACTCAGCAATTTTTAGGTGATTTGTTTGAGTCCACTAATGGGTTGGATTTTGATGGAAAGTATTTTTTGGTGAGTTTGGATGTAGTGTCCCGTTTCACATGTATTCCCCATGATGGTGGTATAAGTATGGTGAAGAAGTGTCTAATAGATAAGAGTGAGTATGATGTACTAACTATTGATTTAATATGTCTGTTCTTGGAGATTGTGCTAGAGAACAATGTTTTTATGTATAGTGAACATTTATTTCTGCAGAAAATTGGCGTAGCTATGGACACTAGCTGTGCCAGTAGCTACGCCAATACTGTAATGGCTCCATGGGAAGAGAAATTTGTTTTTTGTTCTGCTTTTTCCTCTTACATTACATTTTAAAGAAGGTTTGTAGATTACCTTTTTTTGGTTTGGAGTGGAACGGGTGAACAATTGGCTGAGTTTATGTTTTTTTAGATAATACAGTACCATTTCTGTCATTTACATACAAGTCTTCTGTGAAGGAGATACACTTTTTAGATGTTAAGATTTTAGTTAATCCCTCTGGTAAGTTAACTACTACTTTGTTCAGGAAAAACTGTAGAAAAAACATGTTGTTGCAATGAAATAGTATGTAGTCTGGACATGTTTTAAAAAACATAGCTAAGGGACAATGTATGCATATCTCAAGGATGAATAATGAAGATACTCTATATGAGAGAGACATCAATTATTTCAAACAGGAGTTACTTGATAGAGGTTATAAGAAAAAAGAAGTTGATGAGGCTGTTTGTTTTACTAAAAAGAACAGGAAAGGAAGGGATAAACCTTGTTTTACTCACAGACTACCTTTGGTCAATGAAATATGTACTGGTTCTGCTGCAGCTAGGGCACTTCCCATGTCTATCTTCTACACTTGTGATGTTACTATACAAATCATTAAAAACAATTGGTCTATTTTACATTTAGATCATAATATTTGTTCTATTGTTGGTGAACAGCCTGGATTTAGTTTTAAAAATAAAAAGTCTCTAAAGAGACACTTATAAGAACTCTACACAAGTTAGAGGAGATATGGTGAATACACCCTCGATGAGATGTTCTAGATAAAATTTTTGCACATTTATCGATCCTTTGGTAAATTTTGTTCATCCTGCCACTAGTAAAATGTATCAATTTAAGATAACTGCTGACTGTCGTAGCAGGAACCTGATTTATTTAGCCAAGTGCAGGGCCTGTAATTGTTATTATATAGGCAAGACCAACAGGTCTTTGCTAGAGAGAATGAGGGAACATATGTACAGTATGAATAGGTCTGATAAACATAATGCCTTGGCTAAGCATTTTGCTGAATGTGGATGTAAACATGTTTTTGGATTTAGGGTAATTGAGATGGTGAATGGTGATATTAGAGGAGGTGATTTTAGGAATTTTACTGAGGAACGAGAGCTGTCATGGATTATTAATATGCAGGCAGACAGGTTTCCTGCCATTAATGGGAGAGCCTCTATCAAACTGGCTTTGAAAGCCAGAGGTCTATTTAAATGAATGAGGACTGTTTTATTGTTTTATTGAATGTGTATGTCTATTGGTTAGTTTGTATTGCTGATTTAAAATGAATGTACTATATATTTTACTTGATTTTTGTGATTTATTGTCTAAAGAAGCACATTTATTGTGTGAAAGCACTTACCTTGTGATACTGTTATTAAAACTGTGTTTTTTATGGTTATAGCCATGTTTTGGTGCTGTTTTGTTTTTAGATACATATGTATGCTGTACTTCACAGCTTTAAAGTGACTAATGCGACCTTTTGTGGTATGATAGTGGAAATATTTGATTGCTGGGAGATTGAGTGAATCTGATATCTTTTTTTCCAATTTCTATAATGTTAGTTATGTCAAGCTCTTTAGCAACAGCTTTGTTTTCTCCCTCCAAGTTTCTTATATGCAAGTTGTGTCATGCTGTTGAAATAAAGCTTCAGTTTATTTAGAGACACCCCTATTTCATGTCCAGGAGTACTTCCTTTCTGCTTTTTGTTGCCATTATTAAGTACTACATGCAGTGGAGAGTGCACATATGCATTGCTCCTGATCTCATCAAGGCAATGCTGCAACTCTGCAGGATCCCAATCTTTCTAAATGATTTATTCCATTCTTTATGCCAGATGATAAATCTACAACAGTATTCAGAGTCACAGTGTATTCAGATATGTAAGCATTACTTAAGCCTTATAAAACCTACAGCAGGTAAACTAAAATATATGATTTAATGTGCTAAATATTTTGACTATTTGCTATGCAATATATAAAAATATATTAAATTTGTAACCGAGGTTGTAACTGTATTCGGCTGGGAAATATAACAATTATACAGTGTAACAGGTATAGCGGGCATGTAAAAGAAGAATGGTAATTGTTCTGCTCTGCGTTTACAAGGTCTGTGTCTATTCCAAGACCAGGAATGTAAATGTTGCAAATGCACAGTCAGAAAATTATTTTAAAGGAGATAGCAAGTCAAGAGCAGGAAAATAATTTCATTAGTAAGGAACTGTGAAACTGTTTAATTGCATTTCTTGATTCTGTAAGGGAAAGAAATAAGACCAATATGTGAATGAGCAGTCAAAAGAGAATGTGCTACTCTGAAGTTTGTGATGTACAGACTTGTGAGTTTCTTCTCCGTAATTACTTCTCTGCTTATGATGTGTTATGGAAATTCGGTCACTACAGCAAATGTATAAATACCTAGATGTTACCCTGAAGCCCACTCTTTCTTTTCAAAAACTTAATGATGAAACCATTAACAACTTAAACTAAAAGCTCAAATCTCTCTGTAGGATGCCGACTGTCCAGCTCTAAGAAAAGGACAGCAGAGGCACTACTACTTCTAGCGTTACTATATGGAATGATAGCTGCTGCCAACTGCCAAATCACTGTACTTTTTAAGATGTCTGCAATCTACAATAAAATACAATACAAAATATTAAAACTTAAAGACAAATATTACTTAAATCACTCTATAATTTTAATTTGAATGTTATTAGGAAATATGTATATTCACTTCTCCTTTACTCACAAGTTAATATTCAAAGCACATTTTCAAGACCTTGCTTCAACATTAACTAGGTCAACTATAAACAGACAACTCAGGTCCTTGGACTAACACCTTCTGCACATAAGCAAAACAAAACAAGTATGAAAATAAGTGTCAAGACATCTGGCATCTATGCTGTAACAGAGTGAAATGAACTACCCCTCCTAATAAGGTTCACTGTCTACTAGCAACTTTCACATCACTAAGTTGCACTTTTAATCCTCTATTATATGAATCATAAATGATGCTACCTAAAGCCCTCCAAAACTGCATTATGACAATAGCTAGCTTTTTTCCTTTATGCACAATCAAAACTATGCCTGTAGTATTACGTTGGTTGGGCTATGTATATACAGCATGTGTATTCTCACCATTATACCTACTGATACATTTATATCCTAAGTCTATTCTACATGTCCTACACGTCCTCCTACTTGCCTACTTCATTCCTCCTTTAAGTTACTTATCTTTCCCACTATTAGGCTCCTAGGTAATACTAGGCTATCCGTCTGCAGACTATTACAAGCCTAGCTAATAACTAAAGATATGAATGTAGCGCTGTACCTGGTTATCTATGAGGTTAAGACCTTAACCATTATGCCGGCCCCCACACATTTTTCCCCCTTACTCCTCCAACACCTATAAAAATGATATTAAAATATTTAGCGATTCCCTAGTTATGGTTGCCGTGTTTATGTAATGGACAGCATCACAGATGAATTGTCGTACATATTCAGTTTGCACATATCATTATGTAATGGACAGCATCACAGATGAATTGTCGTACATATTCAGTTTGCACATATCATTATGTAATGGACAGCATCACAGATGAATTGTCGTACATATTCAGTTTGCACATATCATTATGTAATGGACAGCATCACAGATGAATTGTCGTACATATTCAGTTTGCACATATCATTATGTAATGGACAGCATCACAGATGAATTGTCGTACATATTCAGTTTGCACATATCATTATGTAATGGACAGCATCACAGATGAATTGTCGTACATATTCAGTTTGCACATATCATTATGTAATGGACAGCATCACAGATGAATTGTCGTACATATTCAGTTTGCACATATCATTATGTAATGGACAGCATCACAGATGAATTGTCGTACATATTCAGTTTGCACATATCATTATGTAATGGACAGCATCACAGATGAATTGTCGTACATATTCAGTTTGCACATATCATGAGTAATCTCTATCTAATGTGGAACTTGTAAATCATATTAACCCTAACTGTTTTGCATTCACCATTGAAGAATGTATTGTTTGTGTGAGTATGTCATTAGATATAAATTTCAGAATACGTAAATACAAATGATCTAATACCACAGATGTAACGCATTTTATCTAACTCAGCATAACCTCAAAAAAGATTAACAAAAACTGAAACATAACTGATAAAAATAATATATTTGCATACAATGTGTGTGTGTGTGCATGTGTGTGTGTGTGTGTGTGTGTGTGTGTGTGTGTGTGCTTGCATGCGTATATATATATATATATATATATATATATATATATATATATATATATATGTATGTAATGGAAAGAAAGTTTCTGGGTAGATACAATTTATCCTGATACTCATAAAATTGACCTATGCACAAAATTTACATCCAAGTACTATATAACATCAATGCTTACTTTGCATAGCTATGTATCTGATGTTGGTCAGTTTTCATTCTCTCCTCAATTGATGGACTCGGATCTGATGCTCAGATCCATCTCGGCCATTGCTAAAGCTCGTGGCAACCTAAAAATCTCAAGCTTCCCCCTACCTATAATGCACCAACCCTAAGTTACCACAGATCTTGTCTGCTGCTTAATGCTAAAGATGTGGTTCACCTTAGCTCTCGAGCAATTAAAAGATAAGTCGTATTTTTAATTTCTAAGGTTTCCTGCTGCTTTAAAGTTTTTTTTTGCCCCTTACCTTATTGATGACTTAGCGACTTTAAAAATCAATTTATTAATTTTTTCTTTCATTTATCATCTCAGGTAGTGTGTAAACTGTGAAATTCTTTAGGGAAATATCTTTAAATATTACTGTTAACTTCACTTAATGCAGCTCTTGTATACCATTGCTGGTATTTTGTTTTTTTCCTTTTATCTATAAAGAAAAGAAAAAAAAGAGATCGAGAGAGAGAGAAAAGAGAAGAGAAAGAAAGTCTAGTTCATTTAGTTTTGTGGTAATTCTGACTGGTTGTTTCTGTTGCTTGTGATTATGGTGGAAAAATGCCCTGCAGGTTTTAAAAAATGTGTTAAGTGCAGGAGCAAGCTTCCTATGTCTGATGCCCATACTTTGTGTTTACTGTCTTGGACTCTTACATTTGCAGGAAGATTGTGTGATTTGTCATGGCTTTAACCCCAGAGCATTAGTTGAGAGGAAAAACAAATTGATTTTGAAAGGCATGCTACCTTCAGCTGTCAGAGAAGCAATATCTGGGGCTCAGTCTCCTAAAAGCAGAAATTCTAAGTTGTCTTCTCTAGGACCTTCCACTACATCCTCTCAGGTCTCTAAGAAATCTACAAAAAAGTCTAAGTTAAATCTTACCTCACCCTCTGATCGAAAACCTAGAAACAGATCTAAGCTGGATCTGACCTTGCCCTTGGATCCAAAGAAGAGTGAAGTGATGGATACAACCTCCTTGGATCCAATGAGAAACTTCCTGGATCCATCCATTTCCAGCCCTACAGCATCTAGCATCATTTATTCGGCAAGAATAAAATATTCACCTTCTGTGGACCTGGTGCCCTCAAGGCTGTCCTCATTTTTTGGAGCATCACAAACTCAGGTCCCCCTCTATTGTTTCCAATTGTTCTTCCAGAAGTCTGACTGAAGATGATGTGGAAAGAGTGGTGCAGAAGATTCTCTCAGCACATAGTCGGATGGGTGTCTTACTGGCTTCTACCCCCTCAGGTAAGGAGGTCTGTGGTTGTACCAAACACCCACTGCAACTTTTTCCTCTGACACCTTCAGCTGTTACACAGCCTTTGGATCCAAACCAGCTGGGTCACTGAAATTGCCCATTATTAGGGTATTGGGCTGTACCTTAATATTACCCAGTATATCAAGAAACATGGAGTGGGCATCCTGGGGCATGGCGGGGGATCTGTAACAAGCTACAACCTGTATTGCAGTTTTGCCCAGTGTTAGTTGCACTTGGATAATTTTGGATGCGTTATATTGAGCAACTAGCCTGGAGGTGTGGATAGCCTTAATGAATATGGACACACCTCTGCCATTAGTGTTTCAGTCCAGGTTAGGTGGCCAAAAGGTATGGTATGAATTATAGCCTGGAAAGGCAGGGGTGCTCTCTGGAGCATTGAACCAGGTCTCTGTCACTGCACAGAAGATGATGTTTTCCATTTTAAGGAGTGCCTCGAGTGAGTGCATTTTGAGGTTTAGACTTCTAGAACTGAGTAGCATTACCCTCAGATTTTTCTTGCTTATGCCTGCTACGGTTGTAAATTGATTACATGTAATTGTTACAACTCTTTTGTTTATGATAGTAAATATTGTCTTTTCTAGTAAAAATCAACAAATGAGGTCTGAGGTAACTTAGGGCTGGTGCACTATGGATAAGGGGAAGCTCGAGAATTTTAGGTTGCCACGAGCTTTAGCAATGACAGAGAGGGATCTGAGCTTCAGATCTGAACCCATCAGTTGAGGAAGAATGAAAATGTACAACACAGATGGAACATTACAGTAAGTACATTACTTCTTTTTTTTCCTTAAAAAGTGTCCTTCAAACCCCAAAAGCCTACTGAAAATGAAACTTATCCATTTCTCTGGATGGTGCATTACCTTTGCTTTTGTGCTCATTATAGATGTTTCAGAAAATCTCTTGACTCTTCTGTGGTACTGATGTTGGTTTTTAGCACCAACTACATTCTCAGCGCAGTCTTGCTGTTACAACAATTAAGCAGTGGAAAAAGGGCAGCCTCTTCAACAGTCACATGACCTTGATAGCAATGCACTGTTAATACATGGTAGACCCTGTTAAGGCTTCTGTCAAACTCAAGAACCACCTTCATAAGTGATTTAAAATACTTAACAAGACTCATCTAAATATTTTCTGCTTTATCTTTATTCATTAACTCTCCTTTTTCTACATTTAAACAGCTTCTGCAATTATACAGGAAGGAGGAGGACCCAGCCAAAGATACACTGATGTCAGAGAAAATACATTATGGGGGGGGGGGTAGGAAATCTCTGTCCAAGTTTCTGCATGGTTAAATATGCATATTTATTTTAAATCACATGGGCAGATTTTTCACCAAAATATTTTGCCTCCTGCACAGCCATATTTTCTGATGCTTTACTGTCATACAATCCATGAAGATGTAAACCGTAGGACTGGAGGACCTACTTAAGATAGACTAGTCCTGTGACATCAGAATTATGAACACTGTAAAGAAGAACTGATGAAGTGTCTGACTACTCTCTTTAAGAACTGTTTGGAGGATGAAGTGACAATAAAATCTGGCAGGATCATATACGGAGTCATTAATAGACCAAAGAAATATACACAGAACTACAGACTAGTTAATTTCACCAAATTAATACTACCACTAATGATGAAACAAGTGCTGAATATGTAGACACTGGTTAGAGAAAGAACCAAAGGCAGAGTGAATTTACAGGAGAAAGGTTACAGCACATGAATCCAATTAAGAGTGGACAAAACAAGCAGTTTATACTTTATGAATGCACAGAGTGCAAATTTAGATAACTAAACTACATTTACCTGACTGACTCACCAATTCTATATTTATTATTGATATAATGATATTAGCACACATCAGTAAAACAAAGAACAATATGAAAAAAATAAAATTTACAGGAATTTATAACAGGCATATTAATAAAACAGATATTAAAATACTTAAAAATATAAAGAAAAAATATAAGGGCCCATTTTGTTCAAGAATGCAAAAACACATAAGATACTAATGTTAGGAAACATGAGTAAACGAGGGTTTATAATATACTACAACTAAAGAAATTACCTTGTTCACATTGCTTCACACCTCTATTTTTAAAGGAGCTTAATGATTTGATTAGTGACATCTTGGTGCAAAGCTATTCAATGACATTAAAGTTTAGGGTGTTACTGACCCCTTCCAAATCGTCATGCATAACTGCAATTGTCAAATTACATACAGACCATATCCTTATGAACTGCATAGATTCTTCTCTAATCAGTATAGATATGAAGTTGCATGACAAAGGATTAGAGACAGTGAGTAATACATTGATTTCATCTTTTTACTTGGGAATAATGAAGAGGCATTAGACACACAATGATCTGCCCTGAAGTATTTTTTGTCATTCTAACGCAAGTATTAAGGAAGCTACCTCAGTGCAAGATACCTCAAAGACTTTTGACAGAATACATGCTCATTCCTTTCTAAGATTACTAAACCAAAATTTAAATTTACATGTTCCTTCATCAAGGTGGCAACTAATATATCATATACTGTCTTAGACAAAATAACCTTCTCTGATCATTTTTGGTCATGAGAGAAAGCAATTGTATGACTATTGGAACAGGCTAATTCAGATACAGCTGAATTTTAAATTTTATAAAAGTCCTACAAGTAATGTGTTAAAAAACAACTTAGTCATTCTTCATTACAGGATGGCCACACTGGCAGATAGCATATCCACAATGACTAAGAATTATGGTAAAAACATATCAGACCCCTTTTCTATCTCAATTCCTATTTACTAAATTTATGTTATTTTATACTTATTTCACTCCAGTAAGACCAGCTTCTTTTTTACAAATGTCAGTGAGTTTTGTAAGTTTTGTCCTAAATATTGAGACCACTATGTTTTATATATTTTGGCACTGTAAACGTTTCTTCACTTGGGGGTAGATTATACAATTAATAAGGTTAAATCAAAACTTTCTAACCAAAATGCCTCTGGCCTTAAATGTTTCTTGGAGATTCGTGATGCTTTTCATACAAACATCTTTCATCCACAATTTGTCTTCAACCTAAATTAATAAAATACTATGTTTCAACCATGTAGCCATCCTTTCAATGAACAAATGGTGATCATGTGAACATATTTATTACTGTTACTTTAATATTTTAAATGTTATTAATCTAAATGACAACTCTCTGAGAAAGTATTTTTCATTTCAAAGGTACAAATGACAATGAAAATCTGTTTTTGAATCTACTGAGTTATCTCAGACAAACTTATTTGTAGTAGCTGTCTTATATCTGCTGTAATCATTATATTTCCATTATACTTTTTGCTGTGTGTTGCATGCTATGCAGTTTTAAATTTTTTTTTTGAAAAAAAATTAATTGATACTGTAAAACTTGGGAAGGAATATATATAAAATGCTTATTAAATAAAATACTATCCATTAATTTAGATTTAGAATAATCAGAGCAAGATTATATTTCACTTTGAAGAATTGTTGCCGGGCTTACTGATAGCAGATACTATGGGACAAGAGATATAAATGTAATATATTACCATAATATGGATTTTAATGCACAGTTCTTGTTTTATATATAAAGACTGACTATGCTACCTCAGGGATTCTTCCTCTCATTGAGACACAGCAATCCTAGAGGTGATTGAATAAAATCAGCAGAAATGTGAGGGTGTATTGCCTGCAAACCTGTTTTAAAGTGATTACTGTTTCTTTTAGGAATGAATGTTTTGGCTTAGGAAAAGTCATTTTTTTTTTGTGGTCACACTTACAAATTTCAACCACATAAAAATCATGTTTGCCATGTAACCATTATTTATATACTCTATTTTGTATCAAGACTTGTTTTGTATAATTTTCACAGTGTAGCCATAAAACATTTATGTTGTTCATTGTATTTGTAAACTAATAAAAAACTCATTAATTTTTCAACTGTTTATTAAATTATTTACTAGGCACAGTTAAAAACATTTAGAATGGAGCAAATTAAAAGTCATAAGAATTGAGAAATCTGGTTGCAACCCAGATGACTTAAGATCAAATAACCCAAATGCTGGTGAAACCAAGAGAGGGTGAGAGTGGGCAGCTGTTGGTGGGAAATGATTAGGTCCAGTCTGTTGCAGTGTCAGCACCTGCATAACAGAGAGAAAGAGAGCAGTCAAAGCATGCATCACATAGACTGGTGACATGTCCAGCAATGTCGAAATGCACCTGCAGAGCAGACGTCATGTGACATGTGATGGAATCTACAGACTCAAAGGCAAAGGCATAAGGATCATCACAGTGTGATCATGATCATCGGCCACTGGGAAGAAGGTAGGGCCAAACAAAGGGGGGGAAATGAACACTCTCATGGCTTCCTAGATGGTTACTGCATCAAGTCAAGCTCTTTTAACAGTGATGTGGAATGAACAGGCAAAGATGTCGATGCAGCTAAATAGTCAGCAAGCTTGGAAGAAAGAAAAGATACAAAAAAGAATAAAAACAAACATAGTCCTTACATCAGCATACACAAACGAAACAAATATGTTTATAGAACAGAAGACCAAACATTATGCATGGATTATTAGTAATTAAATAATAACAAACATTCGCTCCATGTAAAAATATTCATAATGAAACGTCAAATAAAAACTTTGAGTGGTTCTCATTTCTTTATTTAAATAAATACAGAAAAACGGATTTGAGTGACCACCTTTATCTATATACATTTCTTCATACTTAATCTAATGGGAAATTTTAAACATTTTAAATAATCATTAGTATTGTGATGTCACAGAATTGTGATGTCATAACTGCCTCGTCATGTTTTAAAGACCTAGGTCTGAGAGAAGGCTTATGCATAGATATTTGTTCAGACTTGGTTCACTATTAGCATTTAATGTAACTTGCCAGAAAGACTCATTATATTCCAATCACTTTTAAGAGTTTATACTTAAAAGTTGTCTCAACATTACAATTCTTCATATTTTAAAACAGGCAGTTTTCTCATCCATTTTCTGTATGTTCATATATTCTTTACTTAACGTTTTTTATAGTCTTTCCTATATAGAGCACTTCATACTTTTAGCATCTAGCAATATAGATTATATATGTAGCACTGGAGTCTGCAGAGTATATGCAGACATATATATATATATATATATATATATATATATATATATATATATATATATAAAATTATTCACTTCCACTTCCACACATTGACAGTGTTTGCAGTCTACACATTTAAATGTGTCAGATATAGTTACCAAACCATGCCATTCACTATGCTAGTATGTCAATTTAAGTACAAGAATTCTACCCATTTTATAAGTAAATTGAAAGAATGCTCACAGTTGAGAGTGTTAGCAATTTTGTATGAGGATGGACACATCAGAGTGTTTACTGCCTGTGTTGTAATACTTAATCAGTTGCAGTGACATGAATACTGTCTACACCTGCCACCTGTACAGAAACCGGACTATTCATTGATTCCTTCTCTGAGGGAACCATCCTCCTCAATCCAAACCTCTACTTTGAAAACTAGCAAAGTGTTGAGGGGTTAAGGGCTACTAACTCCCTTATAAACAGAATTAAGGATAAAAAAGAGAACCAGAAATGTGGTCAGTGTACAGCTATCTGACTTAATTATTACTGGAATTAGGTGCCATCAATGCTACCTTCTAAGGCTATACTAAACTTTCTATATTAAATACAGCTACCTTTAGAAAGTTATGACTTAAAAAAGAAAGGGGGGTGTACTTACATCAGACAGTATTGCCGTCCTTAACGGTAATGTTTAACAGTTTCATTTTACTTATGATTGCCTAAGCATGTGCAATTCGACATTAACAGATAGTTACACAAATCACACAGACTTGCTTGGTACTCAGTATATGCCACATCCACAACTACTGGTTTCCATGTTAAAAATACTGGTATTTCAGCAGCAGTTTGAACCCTAGTAGCCAGTTTTATTAGTCTAAAGTCTGACACAGGAAACCATGGTTTGCAGTCCTGCAGTGAATCTGCACTATTCAGTTCTGCATCTGACAGGAAACATTTTTCGGTGCTGACAGTTCCAGCAGCAGCAGTGGAGTCGCTCAGACTCTGCCTTAGACTACTGTGAGGGAAAGGTTAGTTTTTCCTTATATTATTGTCTTCCAACTTATATTCCTTTATTGATATTCTTCTGTTTTGTACATTTTGGTTTATTTTCATTTCACTGTGTTTTAGTTATATTCTGTTTTTTCAAACTAGGAAAGTAACTGAGGCTGTGTCTCTGGCGAGTCATACATAAATTTAAATTTTCCCCACCATCCCACTATTATGCTGTTCTGTTTCTAAACTTACTATGCTTCGAGTTCCCCATCCCTTATTTCAATTTGACCACATAATTCCTTACCTCTCCTCTTTCATTGGCTATTTTTAGTGAGCACAAATTGTCATTTTGTGAGGTCTCCCCCCCCCCTCAGATATTTACATTTATTGACCCCTCCCCTGTATTATCTAGATTCAGAATACCTACTGCCCACCCTCATCCACCCTTTCTTGCTCTTTTAAAATTTGTGACTCTCCCCTTAGACTGCTAATGATTGAATTATCCCCTCTTTCATATCTAACTGCTTAATGCATGCAGCAACTCTTGGAATATTAATGCTTTTTTTCAACTTAGGTTTAAAATCTGCAACATCTGGTCTAAGACCACCAATCACTGGAGAGTCACATTCTGCCTCTGAGTCATCTTCTTGGGATTAGTGTTTCTCTTTTGCTCCTGGTGAGAGAAGGAGGAGAAGGCACAGATTCATGACTGGGCAGTGAGTGTCTGTATGGGACCTTCCTGATTGGTCTGGTTGCAATTACAGGCATCTACCAGGAAAACGGCTACAACAAGCTAAGATATCCCCACATCATCTTGGAAAAGATCGTTAGCACCAAAGATTACTGTTACTGTTTTGTTTATGATGTGCCAAGAAGCAATGGGGCACTGTATCCCACAGTATGAAGCTGTGGTGAGACCAGTACTAGTAGTAGCCAAGTAGGTGAATCCCCACTATTCATCATTCTTGACAAAGCTATTTATTTATTTGCTTAAGTATTGCTTGATTAGCAACTATCTAACCTAACTTAAGAATATCTCCCAAATAATTCATCCATAAATCATAAGGGTTTACTTTAGTAGGATCCCCTCAAGTGACTGGTAGACCCCTGTATAGACACACACACCCTGACTTGACATCTTTCCTGTAAAACCACCCTTGAAATTTCTCCAATATCTAGCTGCATGCAGGGCAGCTAGTTTGCTCATTGACAAGCACCACCCCCAAAGTCGAAAACTCAATGCTCCTTCCTGACTTTTCTCTATATTTTCACCACAACTGTCTCATTAATAATAAAGGGCTGTTGTTGCCATGGATATGAACTTCCCCACTATCTCCATTACCAGGTTAGTGGTTATGGACATCCCAAGGCAATGAAGAAATTGTCTTGTTTACTGACAACCAGCTAATTCTCAGACAAACTGATACGATATATGAGAGATGTATTTACACAATCTCACTGGAGGCAAAGCTCTCACATAAAATCACTCCTAATGTCAATTAGCTTGTCAGTAGTACATATGCTACCACCATCACACACAGCAGAAGCAGACACATAGACCCACATATACTGAGGCACTTAAATGTAACCTTCCTAAACACCAAAGATCTCTTAGTTGAAGTATATATAAGAAATGCCCTCAGCAGCTTAAGATGCACTCTTACAAAAACAACACCCACATCAACACATATAGCCAAAGCTAATGGAGCCTCTACTTCTAAGTCCATAAGGCAACCACCACACAATCCAATATTCTGGCCATTGGAGACTCCATTGTGAGACACACTGATGTCTCTCTCACCAGGATGAGTAAGGAGAAAGTCATGGTCAGTTGCTTATCAGGGGCCAGGATGCTCCATATTACCCATGCATTCAGGGTATTGGGCTGAAAGTACCAGTATGACTCAATCATAGTCCACGTGAGTGTAAATGACCCGAGACATACCTCCCTAGACTATATGAAGAGAGACGTCATACAGCTCTCAGAACATGTGTCCCAGGCTGGTATGAGCCTAGCAGTGAGCAGCATTCTACCTTCTCCAAGGATGATACCACAATACAAATAGAAAATGATTGGCTTAATTTGTAGTGTCATTCTAAGAGGGTGCAATATTTGTTACCATGAAAGGAGATGGTCAGCTAACCATACTGTTTTGGCAAGGATGATCTGTACCTCTACCCACCATGCTTTCTAATATTAGTTAAAATGTTGTCCTGTCCCATTGTGCCATATTTAGACAATGCCAAAATGAAAATTATTCTGCCACAGCAAATTGAAACCAAGAAAATCCAAAGGTGTTACTGCACAATGCTTGGAGTCTAATCAAGAAACTCAACTCCATATGAGCTCTCCTCACCCTTGAAAATATTGATGTTTATGCAGTCACTAAGACGTGGTTTAAAGCCATGGAAAGCTTCCCTGCAGTACAAGGCTATAAATATTAATATGGGAGAGCTCTGCACACCCCTTAGTTTAATGTCCTGTCTGGTAAAGTCAGACAAAATGGTCTCCTTTGAAGTAAAAATAAAAAAATGAAACCACAGCTAACACTGGAATATTAAGGAACTACTCTAAAGCTAACTTCCAACTATTAAGTTATAACCTCGCAAAATTGCAAGCCTGTCTAATCCCTGTGAACACTGCTGCCTATGTGGAAGTTTTCACGGAAACCCTTTCCAAGCATGTTAATAGCTACATAGAGCCATCTGTACCTACCAGGAATAGCTACAGAACTAACTCAAAAAACAAGCTACACTGTTGGAATCACATCATTAATAGGATGCGTAACAGAAGAAAGAAAATTATGATAAACTAGGAGGTGTAGCACCCAGCAGGATAAAGGTGCTCACATCAAACTAAACAAGCAACTCAGAATACAAAAATCTACCAAAACCAAATGAGGTAAATTTGGTCTCCCAGGCCAAGGACAGCCACAACATATACCCAATTGGTGCAGAGCTCGTTTTTAATGGAGCCACCTATACTGAGCCAGAAGATATAGCAAACCTACTGGCAGACAAATTCATCTCCAACTTTACTCCTGAAATACCATCAAATATAACTCCCCCTAATATCACCAGGGAACATGTCCTCAATGTTCTCTCTAAGGCTAAGAACAGTGCAACTGTGTGCCCTGACAATATCACAGGCTGCCTTCTAAACAGCATGAAAGATGACCTAGCAGGTCCTCTGGAACCCGTATTTAACTGTAACCTCCACACAGGCTTCATGCCTCACAAATGGAGAACATCAACCATCATCCCTCTGTGCAAAGGCAGGCCATATACAGGCCTTAAAAACTACAGACTCAGAAGATTCACTAGTCTCATGTGTAAAGCCAGAAAAATAATTATCTTGGAGATAATCAATAAGAACATAGGGAACCTCCAGACACTGGACCCCCAACCCATTTTAGTTTCATCAGGGGCAGGTCATGCCTACTCAACTTTGTGGCCTTCTTTGAGAAGGTCACCAAAGTAATGGATTAAGGCAACTTGGTTCCCACACTGACTACCTTGTCCTGGTCAAGGCATATGACAATACGCCACACAGGCATTGTTGACAAACTGACGAGGTTAGGTATAAACCCTTATGTCTCTCAGTGGATTGCCAGCTGACTCGCACACAGGACCTAGGATGTTAGAATTGGGAGTCCACCTCTACAAAGAGGCCAGTCACCAGGGAGTCCCTTAGGGATCTGTCCTGGGGCTGCTGCTTTGTGCCATCCATTTATCTGAAGTCATGGCCAATATCAAGGGCCTCTAGCTAACCAAATACACAGATGATTGCAGATTAAGAACAGTCATAGAATCCCCCACTGAAACTACTGTTCTCCAAGAAGGGCTGACACCGATAAATAACTGATGTCAGAGCCATGGACTAAAACAAAATGCCAAGAAATGCATAATAGCATTCTTTGGGAAGTCAGCCACCCCTGGTAACTATTATACTGACATCATACTTCTAAGAGCTAACCAAGCAGGCATGGAATTGGGAACACACAGACAGTAATCTAGCATTTGACCATCATGGGTCTACAGTAGTGAGAAAATCATTGAGTTTTGTGCAACTTATAAACAAAGGTATGGCATCTAGGACCAAGGAGGTTACTGTCCCATTGTGTTCTTCATTCATCAAACCAATCACTGCATTCAATGCCCCTCTTTGGTATGTACCTGGCCAGGCACATCCAACAATTGTAGCATCAACAGAGGGTCCTCACTAAAAGAATATAGGGCATAAAAAACTGGCCTTGTCCCTTACTCTGTCTCCTACAGGCTGTTGAGGGGAGATCTATTCCTAGCATAGGAGTCATCATTGGACAACACTGTGATGGAACTCCAGCATATCTGCAAAACAAACAGTACTGGAATTACCCATTCTAAAGACTTAAATCTTGTCTGTGATATAAATAGGGCATGCTGGAGAGACAGGTAAGTATCCCAGACATTACCCCTTCTCTGGAACAGGCTACCCATCCATGAAAAGCAGAGTTACCCCTATCCAATTCAAGTGTAATTTGAACAAATGGAAGGGGAACAGGAAATTCATCTCTGGTTTAAAAATAGTAAATTAATCTGTGGTTTGGCACCTATGTTTCTAGTGGACACAAGAAGCCTGTAAACAGCTCATCTACCAGGCCCCTGTTTGTAAATGTTTTATCTCCCAAGCCCCTGCTCACACTTACCAAGGGTAACAGAACTTGTCAAAGATTTGACATGCATGGCTAGGTTTAAAAATGCCCCAATGTTTGTTAGCCTAGTATACACCTATGAACCTGTGACCCTATAAAGAACTACATGGTACCCTTAAAGTGTATTGCAGTGAAGCAGATCAAAATATAAGTGTTACTGTATAGATGCACATGATTTAACCAGCAGTTAAAAGCTTGTTTTGGCAAACTGCTAACCAGACATAGAACAGCTGTGTTAGTGGCACAAAAGAAATGTAGGTAAAAATGCTAAAGATAAATCCAAATTAGAAAAATCAACTGCATGATCTAGAAGATTGTCGTATGTCTCATGTAGTCAAATGAGACACTGAGGCACGTGATAGGTTCAAGTCATTTATTGTACATAAACACATCAGAAGCTGTAACTAGAACATATTCATCAACAATTCATCTCTTAGGTCACCAAATGTGCATGGTTTTGCTGTATTTCTTAAGTTGGTAATGTATGCTGAAATAGTTTCCCCAGGCTTTTTATTTCTTGTGTAAAATTTGTGCCTTTCCATTGTAATATTCATTTGAGGGTTACACATTTCTCTAAATTTACATTTTAAGTACTCAGGGTCTTCTCACATTTCAGCCTGTATCACAATATGGAGGTTCTCCCTCTCCCCTGCATAAACAGCAGGTTCATATACAAATGAACATTCTCACTCAATGGTCTCTGAGCCAGCTAAATTGAGAAGCCATCCATTTTTCTGAAGTCATGGCAAATATCAAGGGCCTCTAGCTAACCAAATACACAGATGATTGCAAATTAAGAACAGTCATAGAATCCCCCACTGAATCTACTGTTCTCCAAGAAGGGCTGACACCGATATATAACTGATTTCAGAGCCATGGACTAAAACAAAATGCCAAGAAATGCATAATAGCATTCTTTGGGAAGTCAGCCACCCTTGGTAACTATTATACTGACATCATACTTCTAAGAGCTAACCAAGCAGGCATGGAATTGGGAACACACAGACAGTAATCTAGCATTTGACCATCATGGGTCTACAGTAGTGAAAAAATCATTGAGTTTTGTGCAACTTATAAACAAAGGTATGGCATCTAGGACCAAGGAGGTTACTGTCCCATTGTGTTCTTCATTCATCAAACCAATCAATGCATTCAATGCCCCTCTTTGGTATGTACCTGGCCAGGCACATCCAACAATTGTAGCATCAACAGGGGGTCCTCACTAAAATAATATAGGGCATAAAAATCTAGCCTTGTCCCTTACTCTGTCTCCTACAGGCTGTTGAGGGGAGATCTATTCCTAGCATAGGAGTCATCATTGGACAACACTGTGATGGAACTCCAGCATATCTGCAAAACAAACAGTACTGGAATTACCCATTCTAAAGACTTAAATCTTGTCTGTGATATAAATAGGGCATGCTGGAGAGACAGGTAAGTATCCCAGACATTACCCCTTCTCTGGAACAGGCTACCCATCCATGAAAAGCAGAGTTACCCCTATCCAATTCAAGTGTAATTTGAACAAATGGAAGGGGAACAGGAAATTCATCTCTGGTCTAAAAATAGTAAATTAATCCGTGGTTTGGCACCTATGTTTCTAGTGGACACAGGAAGCCTGTAAACAGCTCATCTACCAGGCCCCTGTCTGTAAATGTTTTATCTCCCAAGCCCCTGCTCACACTTACCGAGGGTAACAGAACTTGTCAGAGATTTGACATGCATGGCTAGGTTTAAAAATGCCCCAATGTTTGTTAGCCTAGTATACACCTATGAACCTGTGACCCTATAAAGAACTACATGGTGCCCTTAAAGTGTATTGCAGTGAAGCAGATCAAAATATAAGTGTTACTGTTTAGATGCACATGATTTAACCAGCAGTTAAAAGCTTGTTTTGGCAAACTGCTAACCAGACATAGAACAGATGTGTTAGTGGCACAAAAGAAATGTAGGTAAAAATGCTAAAGATAAATCCAAATTAGAAAAATCAACTGCATGATCTAGAAGATTGTCGCATGTCTCATGTATTCAAATGAGACACTGAGGCACGCGATAGGTTCAAGTCATTTATTGTACATAAACACATCAGAAGCTGTAACTAGAACATAGTCATCAACAATTCATCTCTTAGGTCACCAAATGTGCATGGTTTTGCTTTATTTCTTAAGTTGGTAATGTAAGCTGAAATAGTTTCCCCAGGCTTTTTATTTCTTGTGTAAAATTTGTGCCTTTCCATTGTAATATTCATTTGAGGGTTACACATTTCTCTAAATTTACGTTTTAAGTACTCAGGGTCTTCTCACATTTCAGCCTGTATCACAATATGGAGATTCTCCCTCTCCCCTGCATAAACAGCAGGTTCATATACAAATGAACGTTCTCACTCAATGGTCTCTGAGTCAGCTAAATTGAGAAGTTTAAACACTCTTGTATGTGCGTCATCATCAGAAAATGCAGCCTGTATGAAAATATCATATTCTTGCTCAAACACTCGCCAACTCTCAGCAATATTATCATCAAACACCAGCGGTTCAGGTCTGCGAAATCAGTCTGACATAACACATTTCTTTTAAACATAAATATAGATGTGGTACTTATAATTATGCCCAAATGCACAACAATCTCTCCAATAATGCTTTATTTTAACATTGCAAACACCTCGAACACTCTGGAAACTTCAGAGACTTTGAAAAGTTTTAGTTACTATGAAAAGTCATACATTGTGAAAACATTCAGACATAATATCCTTTTTGAATATTTTAAACACTTCTGAGATTATTTCAAACACTTTAATATCTCAGTAATTATTTTGAACACTTTGAATTGTATGCCACATATTTGCCAACTGAAAATCATTTAACCAAGTTTAACTTGTTACATCAGAGTGATGCCTCCTGGAGCATCTGCAGTTAACTCCTACTGATGCCTATAGGCGTCAAATATTGCTTGTTCATATTTGCATCGATAATTCCAAAACCATGCTATGTAAAAGGTTTTAAAATATTTCATCTTAATACAGCAGAGCTAGTAAGAGAGATGGCTAGAAAGGTGCTTGGTGTGACATCTGGAAAGAGGAAGGAGGACAAGATGACCTGGTGGTGGAATGAAGAAGTACAGGAGAGTATACAGAGAAAGAGGTTGGCGAAGAAGAAGTGGGATTGTCAAAGAGATGAAGAAAGTAGACAAGAGTATAAGGAGGTGAGGTGCATGGCAAAGAGAGAGGTGGCGAAGGCTAAGGATAAGGCGTTTGAAGAGTTGTATGAAAGGTTGGACACTAAAGAGGGAGAAAAGGACCTGTACCGATTGGCTAGACAGAGGGACCGAGCTAGTAAAGATGTGCAGCAGATAAGGGTGATAAAGGATAATGAGGGAAACGTACTCACAAGCGAGGAGAGTGTGCTGAGCAGATGGAAAGAGCACTTTGAGGGGTTGATGAATGAAGAGAATGAGAGGGAGAGAAAGTTGGATGATGTGCGGGTAGTGAATCATGAAGTGCAGTGGATTAGCAAGGAGGAATTAAGGATAGCTATGAAGAGGATGAAGAACGGAAAGGCTGTTGGCCAAGATGACATACCTGTGGAAGCATGGAGGTGTTTAGGTGAAATGGAAGTGGAGTTTTTAACTAGATTGTTTATCGAAATCTTAGAAAGTGAGAGGATACCTGAGGAATGGAGAAAAAGTGTTTTGGTACCGATTTTTAAGAATAAGGGTGATGTGCAGAGCTGTAGTAACTACAGAGGGATTAAACTGATCAGTCACAGCATGAAATTATGGGAAAGAGTAGTAGACGCTAGGTTAAGAAGGGAGGTGATGATTAGTGATCAGCAGTATGGTTTCATGCCAGGGAAGAGCACAAGAGATGCGATGTTTGCTCTGAGAGTGTTGAAGAAGTACAGAGAAGGTCAGAAGGAGTTGCATTGTGTCTTTGTGGACTTAGAGAAAGCATATGACAGGGTACCTAGAGAGGAGTGGTGGTATTGTATGAGGAAGTCGGGAGTGTCAGAGAAGTATGTAAGAGTGGTACAGGATATGTACGAGGGTAGTGCGACAGCAGTGAGTTCTGCGGTGGGAGTGACGGAATCGTTTAAAGTGGAGGTGGGATTACATCAAGGATCAGCTCTGAGCCCTTTCTTATTTGCACTGGTGATGGACAGGTTGATAGACGAGATCAGACAGGAGTCCCTGTGGACTATGATGTTTGCAGATGACATTGTGATCTGTAGTGAGAGTAGGAACCAGGTGGAGGAGACCCTGGAGAGATGAAGATAAGCTCTAAAGAGAAGAGGAATGAAGGTCAGCAGGACTAAGAATATATGTGTGTGAATGAGAGGGAGGATAGAAGAATGGTGAGGATGCAGGGAGTAGAGGTGGCGAAGGTGGATGAGTTTAAGTATTTGGGATCAACAGTTCAGAGTAATGGTGAGTGTGGAAGAGAGGTGAAGAAGAGAGTACAGGCAGGATGGAGTGGGTGGAGAAGAGTGTCAGGAGTGATTTGTGATAGACGAGTACCAGTAAGAGTGAAAGGGAAGGTCTACAAGAGGCTAGTGAGACCAGATATGTTATATGGGTTGGAGACAGTGGCATTGACAAAAAGGCAGGAGTCAGAGCTTGACGTGGCAGAGTTGAAGATGTTAAGATTTGCACTGGGTGTGACGAGGATGGACAGGATTAGGAATAAGTATATTAGAGGGTCAGCCCAGGTTGGAAGGTTTGGAGACAATGCCAGAGAGGCAAGATTACATTGGTTTGGACATGTGCTGAGGAGGGATGTAGAGTATATTGGGAAAAAGATGCTAAGGATGAAGCTGCCAGGTAACAGGAAAAGAGGAAGGCCTAAGATAAGGTTTATGGATGTGGTGAGAGAAGACATGAAGGTGGTTGGTGTGACAGAGCAAGATGCAGAGGACAGGAAGAAATTAAAACAGTTGATCTGCTGTGGGCGACCCCTAATGGGAGCAGCCGAAAGAAGAAGAAGAAGAAGAAGAAGAAGAAAGCTTACACAATAGCAAACTCAACTGCATTAATATTTTACCTCTGTCTAGTGCAGGTAAATAGATATTAACTGTTGTTTTTATGATATGAATTTATATAGATACGATTTTCACATTGTTCTAAATATCTCAGCAACCAAGTAACACAGACAGAATTCCTTAGCCTCATATGATAACTCTCATGCTGCTGACAGTATGTGTGTAACTTGAGTGGTTGCTAGGATATTGTAAGTCGTTTACAAAATATTACAAATGTAATAGTTACTGTGTTTACCGTGACTTATAAAACGTGGTTTAAGACCTAGAATCTAAAGAATACTACACCACTATAAAAACAGTTTGTGCTAAAGAGTTTGTCATTTATACTTCTTTCGTAATTCCAATGGTTCAAGAGATATGAACATTTGTTTGAAATGTGAGGAGACAATTTGATTCTGTCAAAAGATTTAGGCTCTGCCCTTTGGAAGTTATAGTGCAAACTTCCTGAGCTTCATTGGCATGAATGAGTTAAGTACCTTCAAAAAACCGTTGACCTGTTTGTGAATTCAGTCCTGTATATTACTACACTTCTAACTGCGTGCCTCATGGTTTGTGAGCTGCTTCAACTTTGGATCCCATTCCGTAACCATGTTGCATGTCTCGTGTATTCAAATGAGACAATCAGGCACAAGATGGGTTCAAGTTGTTTACTGTACATAAACACATCAGGAACTGCAACTGGAACATATACTTCGAACTTCATATGCTTACTGACGGACTCTACTTCCAATACACTCATATATACATTTCCATTCAATCTTGCACTAACTCTGATTATACAAAATGGCACTGACCTCTCACGTGCTCAGTAACTTACATGCTCTCTGACTACAGTAGCTGACTAGGTACAATATACACACTGATCTATGAAGACCTCCTGTTCCATGTGTCATTCATATCATTCAAAAGTTTCACTGTACACCCTTTATCAGTGGCATTTTGCACTAAACTTGATGTACTCTGTCTGCTTCTCCCTGTTTCATAGGTTCATAGATGTATACTAGGCTAATGACCACAAGGGCCTTTTTAAGCCTAGATATGTTTCACAAATCACTGACAAGTTCTGGTACCCGTGATAAGTGCATGTAGGGGCCTGGGAGATGAACTATTTTTTTGCATATTTGACAAAAGAAGAAAGAAGAAACACGGCTCTGTCATTATCAGGCAGGTAATTACACATGCTGGAGGGACAGATTCATAACCCAGAGGCTCCCTTCACTCTGGAATAAAATCCCAGTCCAGGTTAGGCAGAGTCCCTCATTGACTCTCTTCAAGAGGAATCTTGATGAGTGGATGGGAGATCGTAGGTTTACCCCGGGTATCACTTCTGTGTCACTGTTAGACAGAGGCGCAGTATACTAACCTCGAAAAAGGGCATAGCAAAATTATTTTAAAATGGGTGCCGAAAGCCAAACACACTCTGGCTAGGCTTATAAATGCCCTAGGGCAGATAGCCTAGTATGAACCTATGAACCTATGAACCTATGTACAAGTTGGCAGTGATGAGTTCAAGGTCCTACAAAAATTACAAATCTGCAGATTTTGTTTATAGCAGTTTGTATTTTACATGTGGGATGTAAGTTTACAACAGGCAAGCCTATATTTGATTTTGGGGATAAGCACATTTTTCACTAAGGGTGGGGTTGAGGAGGTGTGTCATTCTATAGCACAGCTTTGGATGGTGGAGTATTTTACTAATAACATTGTCAACATTTATGGATAATGAAAGAAATAGGGACCAAGGTGATCCCCAGATACTTTCTTTCTACTACTAGTGTTTGTTGGTTATTGTCTTTATCAGAGATAATTTGATATGTTGATTTAGGGAGCTTTTGCAGGGTGCTAAATAACATGATGTTTTAAACTTCTCAGGACTGATTAGGAGCATATTTTCAATCATCTAATGGCATAAATTTGTAACACTAGATTGTAGTTTCTGTTAAAAGGTCAAGGGGTTTGGAGGGTGGTCTAATGGTTAAGGTCTTTGCCTTACAAACACAAGGTGCAGGGTTTAAGTCTCACAAGGGATAATTGGCTAGGCTTACAATGGCTCGCAAGGGCAGTTAGCCTATTACTAACTTATGAACCTATGAACCTGATTCAAGCAATAAGATATCATCTGTATAACGAATGAAGTTGAGTTGGAGCAGGGCAGTGGGCATGTCATCACTGACCTCCTATGTCAATAGTGCCTTCAGTCAAAAGGCAGGCTCCTAGGTGAACTTGGACTGTTCCATTTTGGAGGAAACTTTGAAACCATCTCTTTCTATTTGGGCCATACTGTATTTGCCAAATCTGCAGAGGAGAATGTTATGGATGTTCTTTTCTTATCAGTGAACAGATCTCCTGTTAGTTTTGAATCATTCATATTGTTATAAATGTTGCCAGTTAGTGTGCATAATGCTGTCATGGAACTGAAAGAATTTCTGGAACCGTGCTGTTTACCAAAGAACTCCATATTTGTTTACGTCATCCCAGAGTTACTTGCATACAAGTTTCCAAAGCCAATTATTATAGGTCTGCAATCGCTGAATTCCATTGTTTGCTTTTTTTTTGGGGGTGGGGGTGATGTCGGAGTGCTTAAAGGCTGTAGAAAAGGAAAAAGTGGTCAAGGAGACATTGAATGAGCAAGAGAGGTGGATAGGAAGGAAGCTGGCATTGGTGGCATATAGTTCTGAGCACTTATAGTGGATATAAAAAGTTTACTCACCCCGCTTAAAATGCCAGCTTCTTGTGATATATAAACAAATGAAACCACAATAAATCATTTCAAAACCTTTTCCCACATTTAATGCGACCTATAACCTATACAAATCAATTGAAAAACAAACAAATCTGTTAGGGGAAAAAATATAAAAAATAAAAAACATACAATATGCAGATTGCATAAGTGTGCACACCCTTAAACTAATGCTTTGTTGTGTGTGTGCACATTCTTAAACTAATACTTTGTTAAAGCACCTTTTGATTTAATTACAGCATTGAGTCTTCTTGGGTAGGAGTCTATCAGCATGGCACATCTTGACTTGGGAATATTTGCCCACTCTTCTTTGCAAAAGCGCTCCAAATCTGTCAGATTGCGAAGGCATCTCTTGTGCACAGCCCTCTTCAGTTTACAGCACAGATTTTCTATTGGATTTAGGTCTGGGCTCTGTCTGGGCCATTACATTTTTTTGTTGATTTGGATATATGCTTGGGGTCATTGTCATGCTGAAAGGTGAAATTCCTCTTCATCTTCGGCTTTCTAGCAGATGCATGAAGGTTTTTGGCCAAAAGTGACTGGTATTTCGAACTATTCACAATTCCCTCCACCTTGACTAAAGCCCCAGTTCCAGCTGAAAAAAAGCAACACCAAAGCATGATATTGCAACCACCATGCTTCACTGTTGGGATGGTGTTCTTTTGGTGATAAGAAGTGTTGTTTTTGCGCCAAACGTACCTTTTGGAATTGTGGCCAAAAAGTTCAACTTTTGTTTCATCAGACCATAACACATTTTCTCACATGCTTTTCAGAGACTTGATGTATTATTTTGCAAATTTTAGCCAGGCCTGGATGTTTTTCTGTGTTTGTCTTGCAACCCTACCCCATAGTCCAGACATAGGGAGAATACGGGAGATTGCTGTCACATCTACACAACCAGTACTTGCCAGAAACTTCTGCAGCTCCTTGAGTGTTGCTGCAGGTCTATTGGCAGCCCCCCTGACCAAATTTTGTCTTCTCATTTCATCAATTTTGGAGGGATGTCCAGTTCTTTACAACGTCAATGTTGTCCCACATTTTCTCCACTTTTTGATGAGTCTTCACTGTATTCCATGGTATATCCAATGCTGTGGAAAAATGTTTGTACCCTTCTCCTCACTGATACCTTTCAGCAATGAGATCTATTTGATGCTTTGTAAGCTCTCTGCTTTTGCTGTAGCAGGTGACTGAGTAAATGTCAGAAAAATCCTACCAGGACAGCTGAACTTAATTTGGGGTTAATCAGAGTCACTTTAATTGATGGCAGGTGTGTACCCAAGAAGACTGAATGCTGTAATTAAATGAAAAGGTACTTCAACAAAGTATTATTTTATGGGTGTGCACACACAACAAAGTATTACTTTAAGGGTGTGCACACTTATGCAACCAGTGTATTGTACATTTTTCCCTAACAAATTTGTTTGTTTTTCAATTGAATTGAATGCTATAGGTCACATTAAAGGTGGGAAAAAGTTTTGAAATTATTTATTGTGGTCTCATTTTTTTTATATCACAAAAACCTGGCATTTTAACAGGGGTGTGTAAACTTTTTATATCCACTGATGATTTGACTTTTTCACTTAAGGCAAGAAGAATTGTTTGACTTCAACAGTGAGATCCCTAAAGTAAAATGTTGGGCTGTAAGCTGCTAAGGTTTATAGATGGGAGGATTGACTTTGGGATTGTTGTGCTGTATTGACAAATGGCAGTGGTGTGGGGGGTGTTGAACATGGACCTAGTCTTTAGTTAGGTCATTAATAGTGTTAATTAGGAATGTCTGTATCTTTAACAAAGTTAAGGCTTCCTACTGTATTAGTGGCTAATTGTGAGTAGTCATTGATGTTTTCTGTTAATGATTTATGCTGCTTTCAGAAGTATTTTGGGCTGAAAGCTAGTCTGTCTGGCTGTAACACATGAGGCCTTTGTATTTGTAACAATTGTGTCCCCTTTCCTGAGGTGGTTGTATCCCTAATGTAATTGACTGCTTGAAGGTTGCTGCTTCCATTCATTCAAGATAGAATTCTTGGAGTTGTTTTAGATACTGTAAAAGCCAAGAGTATTTATGCCCCTTAACCTCCTTTTTATACTTGGAGAAAATGGAATCTTGATTTTTTTTCTAAGTTTCCAAATATTAAGACTGTGTTTGGTTCTGTGCAGTTCTAAATGGTAGACTAATCAATAGTTCAAAGGTTCTTATTTAGTAGCTACTGTTTAGTTTCTGAAAATACTCAATAGGAGAAGGTACAACTGGTGGTTTCTTTACTGTGTTAAGTGACCAAGCAGAAAGAACTGGACAGTGACAGAGTATTAGGTTGTTTATTTTCATGTCTTTCCCACTTCTGTCAAGGGGTAGTGGACTCCCTACTGCTATTCTCTGTACCATTTTTCCTCCCATGTCATTCTCTCCAATGGAGCTCTTTTGACAGCAGATGTGCAGGCTATATAGAGACAAGCAAGAAACCAAGTAAAACCAGATGATGAAGACATATAGCTTGATATTGCTGTTATCTGAGGTCATATTATTTAATGCTGGGCAATTTATCTCAATTTTCCCCCTCTCATAAAATCACATATCTTTTATTTTTGAAGTAAAACATTCATAAGATCTGGATTCTCTACAAATCCTGAATGGGATAAAGTGACCATCAAAGAAAAAGTAATAAATCAGAAAAGAATGCCAGGAGGACATTAAATACTGGAAATATACTCAGAAAATGCATATGAAATAAAGTAAAAAGCAATATCAGTAAATATTTGGAAGTTTTGACTTGTATTTCACTTTTACAGTCCAATTCCCATGCATTCATATGCTGAAAAGTGCCATATAAAATATATAACATGAAATAGACTATACATTTCCCCTTTTAGCTTTTCTTATCCAGTAAAAGGCTCAGAGGCACTTGCAGCCTACTAGCAGCTGAGAAGTATACATGTCTTAAAACACCAAACATTATGTAAATCTGGCTGAGATTAAAGCTTCCTTTCCCAAATCAACTGCACCATAATTTTTGCATGAAATGCTACTGAGGTCACAGAGCACAGGGAAATTAAAACAATGCAAATCACTGTGACATTGGCTGTATTAATACACCCCAGCTCTCTTCTGGCAGTGTTACTGGTTAGAAAAGAGGAAGGCAGTAAAGCAAATATAGAGTTGTGTATACTTCCATAAATGTAGATGTTCAAATGTCATCACTGTTGCAGTAATAACACTTGGGGTTTTCTGCCCTGGAAAGTCTTAGGCCACCCAAATGTCAGAAATGTCCACTAAGGCTGGGTGGACATCTTTTAATCCAAATTTGGTGCCATTTCTTAAGGTCTTTATAGTGAGAAGACAAGTCCTTGCAGGACTGCAGTGGCAAAGCCAGCTCTAGGCATAGAAACAGGATATGTTATAATGTCTGGAGAAGGTGTGTATGGAGAACCAGCTGATTGGCTCCAGAATGGACTGGGTAGACAATCCCTGAAAAAGGCAGATGTAGATGCACTGGCTTTGGTGCAATGTGTCCTGATGTGGTCAGGCACCTTCTTGCCATGGTGTTTGCAGCAAAGGGAAGTACATTTAGAAGGTCACTTGAAAATAGTTTGCTTGCTTACACCTTTTCCTTGTTTGCTGGTTGCAAAAGCTATTAATAGTTAGTCAGATTTTCTAAAGTCCTTCATTTTGTGCACATAAAATCAGAATTGCCCATGTACATCCAGGAGTGAAGAGCACTTTCTCCTTTGTTCTGCGTGTTGGGGAAGAATACTGGTAGATGCATTACCTAGTTTAGAAAAACGTCAGTGACCACTTTAAGCATAAAGTGGGGTTGGTTCTCAGAGAAACTCTGTCCTTGTGAAACATGAGAGCTTGGAAAATAGAAATCCTCCTGGTTGAAGTGATAAACACTAAGTAGGTGTTTTTTCCCATTTTAATTTCTACAAATCTTTTCCGTCTCTAATACAATGATGGGAATGGACCCCAATCTTAAGTCAGGGTATGATTAAAGTTCACAAAATTAGTATTGGTTCAATCTTTCACACGCAATATACCCAGAATGGGCTCCTTTTGTAATTCTAAGGAGCTATATGCATCATTAGCATATCTAAATATGACTGTAAATTATTCGTATTTACTAAACCTGTTGCACCTACTCCTATTAGAACAATCTGGGTTTCCTTCTTCCACTTTGCTTTTGCTTCTGCCTGCAAATCCTGCTATTTTATGACTTTGTTTCTCATTCTCTCTGTATGCAGGACAGTGTCATCACTGGATATAGCAATTTCAATGATCAATGTTATGTTTGTCTTTTTTTCCTGGACTACTATATCTAGTTTTCTTGCATCAGTTTTTTTTTTTTTTTGAACTGTTGGTAATGTGGGATATACCATTCATTGTTTTCTTCAATGCTTTCTGGTTCATATTTCCAATTCTTCTCAACTACTTCAATACTGTAGTGTTTGCACAATCTCTAGTGAAACAGTCTTGACACATTATTACATTATTGTGCCTTTCAGTATAAAGGCCCTCTGTCATGACTGTATCACACCCAGAAACAAGATGTGTGACCGTTTGTTTTACAGAATTGGCATTTTCCTGTTTCTCCCGTGTGCTCAATGGACTTTGTAAAGCCACATGTACATATTCCACTGTCCTTGGCTGCCATTGTTAAACTTTCATCTTTTGGTTTCAATTAACTTCTCCGTAACCATTTCTGTTTCGAATCCTGATAGACACGATGCTGCTCCAGGTGATATCTATAACTTCCACAATATTTATGACTATTCCACATTTCTTTTCTTTGCACCCGATCCTTCTATTTATATTCTTTCTTTTACTTTTTGGCACATTCAGTTGCAAAATGTTGTCTATTTCAGGGTTAATTTCATTCCCACTTGAGATCAATATGCTTCTCCTAAACTGAGCAGGGAGGTCATCTTAGACTTCTCATGTTTTAAAACTTTCACTATATTTGGATCTGGTGAGGTCAGCAGATATGGGTGCAGTCCCACAACTGCAGATCTCTACATGTAATCAGTTTCACGGAGACCCATACCTCCTTCAGAATGAGGAATATATAAGCTTGGCATACACTAATTTTTATAGCTCATTTGATAAGAATGATGCATTTTTCTTGTTTTCCTGTTCAACTGATATGATAGCTTTTGGGGTCAGTCACCTGAAAACTGTTAGAACAGGAAGATCAAATTGGTTTATAGCTTGGACTCTATTCCTAGATGTCAAGGTAGTTTTCCGTCTTAGTTTTAGTTTCTAAGGTGATTTTTATTCACATTTTTTCATGTTTTATTTCTAATCCTCATCAATTTCCTGTTCAAGTTCCTTTATATCACTTTCCTGTTTTAATACCAGGCAGCAGCAACCAGATGAAAAATTAACAGATTGACAAATTTTTTTTTTTATTTAGTTATATATTTATATAATGAAATGTGTAGGGGTAATCTTAATTATGTAAAGCTCTATGTACTTGTTAATTTGTCAATCTGTTAATTTGCTAATTGTTTGGGTCAGCTGAAGTGGATTGAATTAGTATTTAAGCCCAGTGTAATGCTGGGGCTTTGTATTTTGTATTCTGTATTTTGTCTGAGGAAGGCTGTATATTATTGCAGCTGAAAGCGCTCACTTTGAATATCTGGAATAAACAGTCCGTGCCGTTTTTCATCTGGTTGCTGCTGCCTGGTATTTTTATTTTTAGTTTAGCTGTTTGGTTTTTCGTTTGTTGGTTTCACTTCGATATGCCTAGCAGCAACGCTACACCTTGCATGGAGAATGGGCATAATAGGACTGCTACACAATCGCTTTTCTCGCAGGATGAAGAGCGAGACACTAGTTCATCTAACATAATCAACGCTACTAGTAAAGCTAATGAAAGAAAAGAGCTGGGTAACCTAACTATTCTGATTAATCTTCTACTAACAAGAGTGGAGGATTTATCACAAAAAGTGGAGGCTAATGCCTCTAGGATCACTTCTGGAGCCCCCGATGATGCTAGGGGGGATTCTGTTGCAGCTACACTTCCTGTAACACGTCAAGGAAATCCATTGCCACTTCAGCTCAGTAATAGAACATCCCAATATTAACGCTAGTGTTCATAGGGCTAGTGGGGAAACCACACAAGAATGAGGACATCAGTCGCCAAGGATTTTAAACGATGGCAATACTTTAACCACCATATAACTTCTATAGCATCTTTTCTGAGTAAGAAAGATTTTTTTGGAGTTTCAGTGAACCATAATGGAAACATAGTAGACCAAGAAAGAGCGGTGAGTAATTTTGTGGACAAACTTAACATGTTTGATCAAAAACTGTTTAGATGCAAGAAACTGCAACTAGAAGTCGCCTATTTGCAAGAATGTATATCTAAAAAAGTGGCTCCTAAGGGACTACGTCAATGGCGCTATCCTGCAGGGTTAGTGAACAATTCAGTATTTCACAAAGAGTTGTTAGCCCTTTTTGATACACAGGGCTTTGACTTTTTGTCAGCTTTAATCAATTTTTATAACTGTGAAATTACAGTACTCATAGATGAACTTGAAGTACTGGAGACTGGATTAACGCAGGATAGTGACTTTCCACGGTATAAATATGATTATTTAAGGATTTTTTCTAGTATAGAGGCATCTATGAGTGAAATGGCTAGTAATAAAAAACGTAAAATAGACAGAGACCTCTTTGACTATAAAAATAATAAAGCCTATCCCCCTCCACCACCAATAGGGAATAATTCATTTAATAGAGAGGCTGACAATCAGGTAGTTACCCCTACTGATAACATTGAAAATCAAGAGCAAACTGTGGTTCGTAGGAGCGAACGTATTCGCAACCAAACCAACAATAACTCTAATACTAACAGTGGTAACAACAATACCAATAACCAAAATCTGAGGGAAAGGCAGTCCATACAGCCTACCTCGATCTGGCTAAGGCCTTCGATACAATACCCCACTCGGGTATCATTGAAAAACTCATCAGCTTAAATGTCAACCCATACATCACAAGATGGGTTGCAAACTGGCTGAGTGACAGAACCCACAGGGTCAGAGTTGCTGGCGCCATGTCAGACTCAAAGCCTGTCACAAGTGGTGTCCCACAGGGCTCAGTCCTGGGCCCACTCTTGTTTGGCATCTACTTTTCCGAAGTACAAGCAAACACAGGAGGGTTATGGCTGACAAAGTTTGCAGATGACTGCAAACTGGGCGCCATAGTAGAAAACACATCTGATACAGCTATCCTCCAGAAGGGTCTCACAGAAACGGATAACTGGTGCCAGAGCCACGGCCTAAAGTTAAATGCCAAAAAATGCATAGTCATACCCTTCGGGAAAAACAAGGTTACCCCTAGCTACCAAATAGGTGGCAATCCACTGAGCACAGAAGAAGTTATCAGGGACCTGGGGACCCAGGTTGATAGTAGTCTGTCATTCGACACCCATGTAGCTAAAGTAGTTAGGAAGACCTTCTACATTGCCCACCTTATCATGAAGGGATTCTCATCTAGATCAAGGGAGGTCATAGTCTCCCTTTACTCATCACTCATCAGACCAATGATTGAGTACAATGCCCCATTCGAATGTATCTGACCCGACACTTGCAGCAGCTGGAGAGGCCACAAAAGTTCCTCACCAAAAGGATAAAGGGTCTCAAAAATCTGTCCTATGCTGCCCGACTGAAAGAACTCCAGCTCTATTCAGTCGCACCGCTTGCTCAGAGGTGACCTTTGCCTAACATACAAGGCCATGTCAAACCCAGATTTGATGAATATGCTTCACCTCAAAAATCTAGATCCATCAGAGCCACAAGGGCGGAGACTTAAACCTTGACACGGCTATTAATAGGACGTGCTGGAGGGATAGATTCATCACCCAAAGACTCCCTATGCTGTGGAACAAAATCCCGGTACATGTGAGGCAGAGCACCTCGCTGGCCTTGTTCAAGAGAAATCTTGACCAATGGATGGGAGATCACAGATATACCCCAGGGATTACCTCAGTGTCACTGCTCGACAGAGGCACAGCAAAATAATGGGTATAGTTCCCCATACTAAAGGGGTGGCGTAAGCCACAAAACGATGGGCTAGGCTTGTAAATGCCCTCGGGCAGATAGCCTAGTATGAACCTATGAACCTATGAACCTATACACATGAACAAAATGATAGTAATCAGGATTTTTTCAGGGACAACAACAAACATATGAACACCACCACCAGGTCCAACTAAGGGGGTCAACCACAGCGGAGGAAGAGACGGAATCAACGGAGGAGATGATGCTTCCTCCAATAATGGGACCTACAGTTCTCACAAGCCAAAACTGTGATTTTAAAATTTACAACTACACGGTTTTGACTGTTGACCAAACAGCTGTTGAATTTTTTTCGAAAGGGCTGTCTTTTGTCCCTGACAGAAGGGGCGATTTGGTTAAAACTATTATAGACCTAAAATTATTCGTTAGGAAACTGAATTTAGCAGTTTCTCTAGGTAACACACCTGCCCTTTGTAACACTTTGAGAGTATCAAGTGTGTTTAATCCGCCATTGAATTGCATTTTGAATTTATTTGAAAAAGTCTGTGAAATTGATTTAAGATCTAAGCTTAATAATAATTGTTCTGCTGTAAGTAACAACAAAAAAACAAGTAACATCTCTAGGAATGAACTGGAATTTATTGCTTTGTTATCTGACTTTAAGGTTAGAGTCATGAAACCAGACAAGGGAGGGGGGCTGGTATTCATGGATGAATATTTGTATGATAAAAAGATGTTAAACCACCTGCAGTCTGACACATACTCGATTTCCAGTCTTAATGGGATAAATGGTGCCTATAGGAAAATTAGGGGTATCTTGGATGATTTATTTTTGGAAGGTAGTATTGATTGTAACATCTTTCACTTTCTATCCATGCCAGCTCCAAAAATTCCCGCTATATTTGGCATACCGAAGATTCATAAAAATTTAGTAGATCCCCCATTTCGGCCTATAGTTGATGGGAGAGGATCTATTACTTATGCTTGTGCGAAATATGTGGATGGGATACTTATGTTACAAGGGGAACCCCAGATATGCAAAGATTCCTGGGACTACTTGGAAAATTTTAGTAAAATTGAATATAATTCAGAGTATGTGTTTCTGGTAGTAGATGTAAAGGACCTACACACTGTAATTCCACACCAACTTGGTATAGATTGGACCAGGAATTTTATGCTTACTAAAAATGCTACTTCTGTACAGATGTATGTTGTGGAGACCCTTCTGGAAATTGTTTTATCAAATAATTTTTTAATGTTTAAGAATCAATTTTATTTACAAAATACTGGAATCGCCATGGGGTCACCATGCGGATGTAGCTTTGCTAATAGTGTAATGGCATTCTGGGAACATGAATTTTTGTTTAATAATGAATTATATCAACAACATGTCACTTGGTATACAAGATACCAAGATGATATGTGTTTTATTTGGAATGGTTCACCAGATCTAATTTCTGACTTCATAGACAGCATTTCAATGATGACTGACTTTTTGGAGTTTACATACTCTATGACTATGGAAGAAATGCATTTCTTAGATGTAACTATATCTAAAGATAGGGTTAACAACAAGTTTAAATCTTTTATCCATAGAAAACCAACTCATTCTAATAGTTACCTTCACTTTTCAAGTTGTCATCCTATCCATCAAAAAAGAAGTGTGGTTAAAGGACAGCTTGTTAGGGCTGCCAGGATGATATCAGAGGAGGCTGACTTTGTTAGAGAATGTGATAATATAGGCAAAATGTTCCTGTGTAGAGGCTATCCATATAATCTAATAAAACAGTTACAAGAGGAAGTGCAGACCAAAAGACAAAGTGATCACTTTAAGCCTTTGTTGGGAGGTGGATTATTGGATAGGTTGACTAAGTTGGGTACAAATAATAATAATGATTTGGTATCAAACAATATTACTTTTTTGTTCACATATAGCATTGACTTCCAGGCGATTAGGGATATATTGACTAAAAATTGGAATATCATTTTGGAAGATAGAGCATTAGCTAAAACTTTGGGCACGCATCCAACTTTTGCATATAGAAGGAGTCCCAACTTAAAGGCAACTGTGGAAAAAAGTAGAGATTCTAGTAAACAAAAAATATTTGGGATGAGAAAATGTGGAATGTGTAGCCAGTGTAAATATGTTGTAGCTTGTAGTAAAATTAATATTAATAAATTAAATATTTCCATCCAAGGAAACTTTAACTGTGAGTCAAGTGGGGTGGTTTATGTCGCTGTTTGTGAAAAATGTCCTTCCTTTTACATTGGCAAAACAGAGAGGAAACTGAGAAAGCGAATTTATGAACATTTATATCCCATAGGAAGGAATGACTTGACAAACGCATTAGCTAGGCATATTCTTGAATATCCAGAACACAGTTTCCTATTTTCTGTTATCCATCAGGTAAATACTGATATTAGAGGCGGGCCCTGGCAGCTCCATTTAGAAGAGCAGGAGCTGTTCTGGCAAGTTAGAACATCTGCACAGTTTCCACCAGGGCTAAATGATGTTGCCTCTATTAAGTGTATTTTAAAATTAAAAGCCTTACGTGGATAAATTAGTAGGCAACAATGCCTTCTTTGTATGGTTATTAAATTATATGGTTGGTGGTTTCTTATAGTTATATCCACATTTAAATCTAAATATAAGTATAGTATACATATACATATATATTTATACTTATATGCATGTTGAGTGGCTTGTAAACATCATATATTTAATTTAAATCAATGTGTTTTATCCTATTTTACCTGATATTATACTAATGTTTTTATTTAGTTATATATTTATATAATGAAATGTGTAGGGGTAATCTTAATTATGTAAAGCTCTATGTACTTGTTAATTTGTCAATCTGTTAATTTGCTAATTGTTTGGGTCAGCTGAAGTGGATTGAATTAGTATTTAAGCCCAGTGTAATGCTGGGGCTTTGTATTTTGTATTTTGTCTGAGGAAGGCTGTATATTATTGCAGCCGAAAGCGCTCACTTTGAATATCTGGAATAAACAGTCAGTGCCGTTTTTCATCTGGTTGCTGCTGCCTGGTATTTTTATTTTTATTTTAGTTTAGCTGTTTGGTTTTTCGTTTGTTACTTTCCTGTTTTAGATTGGTAGTTTGTTGGTGCTGCTGCTTTCCTGCTTTAAACGTTGTTTTTCCACATTTATTACGACCAAATTACATTCTTATACCAACCGAGAAAGTTTTAATCACCTGCACTTGTGCTTTCAACTCATCTGATGAACTATACAGTTTTAAGTCTTCCAGAAAAAGTAGATGTGAAGTCTTTCAACAAGTTATGAAGTGAAAAATGTATTAAGAAACAAACTGTTAATTTTAAAGTTTGATACTATGTGCCCTACAGGCTTGAATCAGGTATGTAGCTGGAAATGTTTGGTATGAGCTTAAATGAATGTCATGATTGTTTAATTGTTTTATCTAATTGTTTCATTGAATAATTGCATTATAAAATTGGTATATAAGGGAGGGGGAAAATATGGAGTTATACTCTGTTAAAGGCTGTAGCAGCCGAGGCGCTAAAGATTTTTGCATTGTTTTTACAATAAAAATAATTTGGTTTGGACTTCACTGGCCTTTCATTTGTGGTTGCAATATCTTTATTTTTTTCGTGAAGAGGTTTCATTAAGTCTTTAAACAAAGTTGTTTTCTGGGAGTCAGTTTGCAATCATGGCGTAATCTGTTAAGTAAACATCTTAATGGATTACAGGCAAGACAAAAAAGGAGTGGTGATAAAGAATAATTCTGGAATAGCCTTATTTGAATTTTTTCTGGGATAATAATTTAAACTATGCTGTGCCTTCACTGCAAACTGGTTTGCCACTATTTCATGGTTGCTGTATTTGATCACTGTAGGATGTATCTTATACATCTGTAAGCATTCATTTATCCATGAATGTTCTATGCTGTCATATGATTATTTTGTAATCTATCTATGCCATAGTTAGATTATTTCCCTTTTTATAATTCTCTGTTATGGTTGTATTTTGCAAAAAATGATCCTTTACTTCATATGATTTTCTTTTATTGCCCCTTTAACCTATTGACATAATCGATTTTTTTTCTAAATGACTGTAAACTCTATCAACATCAGTTCTAGTATATAGTTTGCATATCATTGGAAGGCAAGTTATTGGCCTATATGTTTTAGTATGACTTACAGGTTCACTCTTAAGGGGGGTATCATTTCTCCTGTTTTTAACCAGGTTGCTGTCCATTCAGGGTGAGCATATAAGTAATTGTTACTCAGGGTTAAATATATTTTCTAAGGTACTACTTCTGGGCCCAGGTTTTCTAGTTAGGAGTTTTTCTTTAATTTTATTTAAAATTCTCTGATTATTTCATCCATTTTCATATATTTTATATTAGAACTCCTTATTATTTCTTTTAATTTTTCTTTCCATTTGGCATATTTATTATGTTCAACGAGGTCTTCATAAATATTTCTCCAAAATGTGTCCTTTTTGAGTCATCAATGAACTGCTTATTTTGTACTTTTCCTTTATATTTATCTGTGTATCTTCTAAGTTTTTCTGCCTGTGCTGATATTTTTAGTTTATTATTTGCAATAGTGCATGATTAACTGCGGTGGTGGTGCTGCGGTAGCATTGTTGCCTCCCAGTAAGATGTTGTCCCGTTCGATTCTCAGCTAGGGCGTCTTCTGTGTGGAGACATGCGTGAATAGGCATACCTTTGTTGAAGGTTGTGCGTCAGGGCCGGCAACTCGGCATGTAAAAATCTACTGCCAATCATTAGCGGACCGGAGTTCCGCTGTGGCGACCCCCTAACCAGGAAAAGCCGAAAGTCACAACAACAACAACATTTGCAATAGTGCATGACAAATAATGGACTGTTCTAATACTGCTCCTTTTTTTACCACTTCTATCTTTCTAAGAGTTTTTGATGATGTGTTCCCTCTTCTATATTCCTCCCATAGTGATACTTACATTTATTGTTTTATAGTTTTTTTTTTTCAATGTTTCCATGGTGGCATTTTATTTCTTGGTTTTCATTCCCTTATTGCTCTCTGTTTTTGTAGTAAGACCTTTTCACTTATAAATTTAGCTACACAGTATGTAGCACAAGAATCGTTTCCATTTTGAGATGGACATCCTGGTGCTGGTTCTCCTGGCTTCTTTGAGGATGAATGAGATGTCCTTGTTAAAGTCCTACTTGGAAGGAATGAAAATTCTATCATCCACCCTGCCAGCTTGAATGTTGTTGGACCGGGAATGTATGGTGATGCTTCTATTTGAGAAAGCAGATATGGTTCTTGCTTGGATATCTTGAGAAGCATGGAAAACCGGTGCTGCCTGAGCCACAGAGGTGCTATTAGAATCAGCCTCAACCTATCCTCCTTGATTTTCAGAAGTACCTTGGAGAAAAGGGTTATGGCAGAGAAGGCATACAGAAACAGACCTGTCTATGAGAACTAAAAGGTGTCTGTCCTCCAGGCCCTGTGGTTTGGGGCCATCAAGATAAGCTTGTTGTTCTATATGTCATTTCTGAAGCAAAGATATCTACTTTTTCAACACATAACTTGTCTACGAGTTTTCTGAAGACAGACTTTTTCAGCATTCGTTCATGAGCTCTGGCACTGACCAGTTTAAAAGGTTTGCTAGGTTGTCTGTCTCAGTGATGAGCTAGAGCATAGCAATTATAGTCCCACCCCAGCCTGTCTCCCAAATTTGCATGGCCAAACTAAACAGAGATAGGAGTGAGGACCCCCCACCCCCAGTCCGTTGATGTACCATATCGCTACGGTATTGTCTGCCCTTACCAACAGAGTGCCTGCTATCCACTTTTGCTTGAAAGCTATGAGGCCTCTATAAGCTAACAATCTCCCTTAGTTTGATATGATGTTTTAGGAAGGAGATGTTCCACCTGCCTTACACTTTCAAATCATCTGTGTCTTTTTCCTAAGTTAGAGCTGAGGCATCTGGGGGGATCACCTGGTGTCCCGATCAAAGGATGAAGGAGACTCCTATGTTTTGTTTGCTAGCATCTACCTACCACAACAGTTCTTTCTTAAGGCAAGGAGTGCTATTCTGAAGTCCAGAGGGCGTTGCTGCTGACACCATAGACTTGCCAGGTGTATTCTCCTCACTTGCAGCTTTGTTAAGGGTACCATACTGATATAAAATGCCATGTGGGTAGTGCTCTCAAGAGCTCCCTAGCTGTGACAGATCCCTCCTGAATCAACTTTTCAAAGTAATATTGAAATGAGAGGGTTTTCTCCTGGGGGAGAAAAGCCACCCACTTAGTGGCATTTGGTAAAGCCCCTAGGAAGAGTAAGCTATTGGAGGGCAGAAGTTGGATTTCTCATAATTGTGGGTGAACCCCAAGTCTGAGAGGCATGCAGTTATCATCTGTAGATAAGCATTGAGTTCCTGCATCAAATTTGCTGATAACAGGCAAACATCCAAATAAGGGTAGATCTACATGCACGTTAACCTGCAGGAGGCAATTACTGAAGTCAGACATTTTGTGAAGACTCTGGGAGCAGGGATAAGTCAAGGAGCAATGCTCAGAATTAGAAGTGGGTCTCACTTGCCCTAAAGGAAAGGTATCTCCTATGTTACTTCACTATGGGAATGGGAAGGTTGGCATCTTTTAAGTCTAACGTGAGCATGAATGCCCCTGGAAGGATCATGGGAAGAACTTTCTGCAAAGTTAGCATTTTAAACTTTGTGACCACCAGGAATTTGTTTAGTTTTTAAGAGATCCAAGCTGGATCTCTATTTTTCTTTCTATCTTGAGAGCAGAACATCTGGAGTAAAACACCATTCTTCCATTTGAGGGGACCTGTTCAATTGCCCCTTTTACTAAGAGATACTTGATTTGAGTTTGTGCCTGCATGATCTGCCTTTTTGGGATGGGAGGGATGCCTGAGAAGCTTAGCAGAGACAAAAAGGCAGAGACACAAATTTTATTTTGTACGCGTTCTGATTATTTTCAGAACCACCTTGTCCTGGGTGATCATTTGCTATTGATTCAAGAAAAGGGAAAATCTGCCCATAGCTTTGCTGGGGGGGTGGGGGTTGGTTTGGATTAGGATTTGACAATAGAAGAGGGCAGAAAGGTAATTTTGTGAGTCATGGCTTCTCCCTGCTGAGTCATTGGGACTGGGACCCAGTACGCCTATTTTTGGAGTCTGCTTGTCACCTTCTTTGCTACATAACCCTTCTAGCATCATTGCTTTTAATTGCTTGCAATGAATCTAGAAGGTGGGACCTGCAGAGAGTCTGACAGTTGGCATGGTCTTACCCTTCTCTTCCAGTGTCTTAAAAATCACTTTGTACCTTAGGTCCAAAGGGAAAATCCTTTTCCTAAGGGGACATCAAGGATTTCTGCTTTGACATGATGAGGTAAGACTGCTCCTTATGTCAAGTATATATTTTGGCAATACATATATTCCTACAGACAGTTGGTCCACATATGCCAACTCATTTTCATCTAAATCATGGGAATCAGAGGACTCCTAAGGTAAAATATAGCTTTCTTTTTGCAAGAGGGTTGCCTTGCTCAAGGCTTCTGCAAGACCCAGCTGCCTAAGTTTCATGATATGCATGAGATCCTCAGCAAATTTGAGAGATCCTATGTCTAGGCCTGAGTGAGTGTATGAGATCCAAGAGACATAGGCTATGACAAGTCTACATCAACATTCTTATTTCTGGCCGTGGGCCTGGTCTTGGGTGCATCAGTATAGGGGACCAGCTTAGGCCCTGGGCAAGCTGCCATGATCTGCACCCGGTCTACTGGGATCTTTTCTCTGCTGCTGCAGGGCATTCTGTCTTCCCCTCCAAATAATCTTGAATGGTAGTGAGAAGCAGGTGAGTGTCTACTGGCTCTAGCTCCATCCAACACCCTAGCTCATGCAGACATCAAGAGAGCCATCTACATGGTGGCCTTCACAGAGGTCCTGCTACAGGCCTTGGTCACACTCTGCCAGAAGGGGCTGCAAAGGTGCCTGTCTTCCTTGATAAGTTTAAGCTGAAATGACTGTCAGGTAATGAAATACTGTTGCAGATGCCGAATGACCTTCAGATGCTTCATCTTCCTTTTGCAGGGGGATTCACTTATTTCCTATTCCTAAACATTTTTGGAGGATTTAGCCCCATGATTAATAGTTCTAAAATTAAAATGAGCACACCAGGGGCAGTTGAGCATGTGCTGCCAAGGACGTGGGCAAAATAAGCAAAAAGAGTGGAAGTTCCTGTAAGGGATTTGTTTTCCAACTGTACATAAACAGTAGTCATAAACAGATACTTAATAGAAATTAAAAATGAATTAAGAAAAGGGAATTTCCCCAGCAGTGTGCATAGCCTTAGAAAATCAATCCCTGTCTTCAGACTGACTGGCGTACTAGACGAGGATGTCTCGGGTTTCGAAAGCAAGAAAGAATTGAGGAAATGGTGCCAGCCAATTATTCTTTATCTACCAATGTCTTGGCATGGGCCTTGAGGACATCTGACAGACCCTAGGAGAGGTGAGTAAATCTCTCATATTTGAGCCACACTAGAACTTTCCAGGGCAGAAAATCTTAAGTATTATTGCAGCAGTATGAACATCTGCAGCCATATAATTACCAACAATCCACTACTCTTGCTGACCCCTTCAACCAGCACGACAGTGGGCCCTAAAAGAAAACACACAGTGCAACTATTTGCTCAGCCATGCTGCTATATAAAATCAAAAAGAAATATTTCCTTTACCTTTCAAAAAGCAAGTATTTTTGTAGTTTGACATTCTACTGGAATACTTTCAAGATGTTATAAAAAGCATTTGTATCTTTTTATATGGGTCTACAAATGCCTAATGATTAGAGTTTCTTCTTTGCCCTGAGTAATTCATTTTGACTGATTACAAAATTCAGGTAATTGAAGAATGCAAGTTTTTATAGGAATATTGACTGAAGGTGTACTTTTTACATTCTTTATTTTTGTAAAGGGAAACCGGCTCTTTAAATAATCAGTACAAAAGCATGCCACAAAATCCCTCAGGATGCAAACAAAATCAGGTTAGATAAATCTCTCGGTAAGCCATACTTTTTGGTTGAAGTTTAAATGACAATTTCATGAACACTAAACACTTCAGATCTGGTACTGACAACAATAGGAATTCTTTTATTGTTATTTTGGCTGCAGCCCCCCTAGATATCAAGGACAAAGTTCCAAAGTATGAAACACATTTTAAATATTAATACAATTTACTTAGAAAGTTGATAAAGAAAGATGGCTTCTATCAACAAGTTTTCTAAAAAATAATAATGTGTAACTAATGCATAGTACTGTTTGTGGCCTAAAATTCTCACTTTTCTATCATAAAAAAACACATTTTTTGTTGCAAGAGAGCAAAACTATCCAGTATGATCAAGCACATTCCTTTATGTTACAAACAGCTAAAAGGCATACTGCAGACACCAGGTTAACTGGGAAGCAAATGAGACAAGAAAATCAGCACACAGGGTATTGAAGTGCACATTAAAGATTCCTTTGATGCTACCAAAGTTACTACACATCTTTGACTAAATAAAAGAAAACGTCAACATCAAACATGAAATAATGCCATGATATTCTGTGCTATATTAATGTGTTAGACTGTCATTCTGGCAATATTTTAATCTTTCATCCCTTTGTCTTGACCTTATAATGCAGTCTGTACTCCATTTTATGATACTGTCTACACATAAAAAGCTAGGCATTTTTTCTGCATTTGGTAACAATGACAGTGCTGTGGGCCCCTTGATTCTTTGAATGCCTCTGTATATAGTGTCAGTGTTTTATTTGCCACTGAATTACCATGCACAACATAAAGTGCTGATCAGAAATTTCATTATATCAAGGAATATTTTCAGTGTTTTTTAAATGTAAAAAAAATCCTCTCAGAATCAGTTTTCCCCATAATGATGCTACTGAAGGTTAATGGCGATCTTTATCCTCAGTGACATCAACTGAGGGAAAATGTGAGAAGCCTCCACAAACATTTGCATGTACAGAGACGCACTCATTAATGTCTATGGACCACTGCCTAAGATAATTTCATCCAATGAAACAGTTTATTTGGGATGTGGTTTTAATTAAAAGTTTACTAATCTTTTTTTATGAAAAACAGCCTAAATAAAAAAAATGTATCACTTCACTTACCTCACCAGATGTCATGATGCAGTAGTAGAGGCTGATAAAACTTTAATTATAAATGACTGGCCATTAAAATTAAAAAAACGAGCATGCTGATTAGCTAGCCCAACCAGCGTGCCAATTGCAAATCCAAGAATATACTAACGGAAGAAGGTCTGGTCACCCAGACTTCTTCTGTTAGTATAGCTCCTGATTTTTTTTACTTATTTATTTATTTATTTTTGTTCTGCAGAAACGGAGAAAGGAAGATCTCTGTTGCCTTTTTTAAGATATCCCACTATGTTATACAAGTTGAAGAACTCGTATAACATAGAGAGGTATCTTAAAAAAAAGCAACTTTCAACGGACACAGGAAGATCTCCGTTGCTTTTTTAAAGATTTCCCGCTATGTTATACGAGTTGAAGAACTCGTATAACACAGTGAGATATCTTAAAAAAAAAGCAACAGAGATCTTCCTTTCTCCGTCATTACCACTGCACAGCACTGATGTACCGCGTAAGTGTGGCAACACAAGTCCTTCATGCATGCGGAGTACATCACAAATGCCCCAGGGTACCGGAAAACTACAGAAGGGTAGCACGGAGGGATTATGCAATGACATTATTTAGGAAAAGTAAGTATTTTTGTTTAAATATTGTCATTGTATAATAGCAATAACCCATGGCTGGGTGTGGGCAATGCTGGATTTACCCATTGGTCACTCGGGCTTTGCCCTCATGACCAAATCACACCAACCGTGGGCAAATACAACATTACCCACACCCAGCCATGGGTTATTGCTTAAGTATTTAACAATGTAGTTTTTAGAACCTTGCCATATTTTAGATCTAAAAGTTATCAGCAAGGGGCAGAACCTAGATGGCCAGCTAAGCACAGCATTTTTTCCTGAGCTCTATAAAATTAATCTTATAGACAGGAATTAGACTAATATATATATATATATATATATATATATATATATATATATATATATATACTTAAATTTTATAAAATCTAGTTACTAATAATCTAAACTTTAACTTTACAAACTTTGAAGTTTATATTCCAAACAATTCCTGTCAAATTATTTGAGACTAAACTTGAAGGAAAACAAACAGCTCCAAGTCTTCATAATCTGATGCTACACTGAGGAAAGAACTACAGCTGGTGTCTTCCACTGTAAAGTCACTATCACTGAAGATAGATGACTTCCAACAAAAGCTGGAGAATTTAATTGAGAATACTTCTAAACAAACTGAAGTTTTTATAGACCTTTTTCAACAACATAAAAATAAAATAATGGAAATGGAGACAGCCATAACCGGCATAGGCGGAAGATTAAAGGAGGATGAACTCCACACAGACTTTCTTCTCAAGCAAAACCCATGGCTAATGAATAAAATTGATGACCCTGAAAATCTGGAGAGAAGATGCAATGTTCGAATTTTCGGAGTACGAGAGGAAATAGAGGGTGAGAACATGACTTTATTTTTGAATAACTGGATTCCCAAAATTTTAGACTTGCAAAAAGGGCTCTCATTTGCTATAGAAAGAGCTCATAGGGCAAGTGGTATGCCAGTGCCCACATCCCCCACAGCAACACCAAGATTTATTGTTGTAAAATTCCTGTCTTAAATTTTTAAGGAACTAGTGTTAAAAACAGCTTGGAGGAAAGCCCCATTAATATATAACCAACACCCCATCAGATCTGACAATGACTACTCTGCGAGAATTCTGGAAATGAGGAAGAAATGTTAGCCACTGGTTAAACATCTGAAACAAAACAACATAAGAGCCCAAATATTGTATCCAGCAAAAATCCAAATGCACCTTTCTTCTGGTAAAAGACTCTTTAATAACCTGGATGAAGCCTAACAACCATCCCTGTGGATATGGAGTTTTCCCTATCTTTTTTAAAGAGGTCATCTGAGAAAAATACATGGAATGACATCAAAAAGAAAGAAAAAATGAGACTTCAGCTGCCACAACAAATTCATCTCACAAAGAAGCAACTGGTAAATAAATAATCAAATCTTGTTTTGTTTTTTTTTTAGTGATTAATGTCTCTTAATTCATACTTACTTCACCATTAAGGCAATAAATGCTGTTTAAATATCATTCAAGACACAGAGCAAATAGTTAACTAACAGCAATATATTAAGGAATTGCTTAAAAAAGTTTAAGCTCATTGCAAACTGAGATAATCTATAGCCAAAAAACAAAAAAAAAACAAAACAAAACTGAGTTGATTTCCAAATAAGGCACTGTTGGTAAATCTAATATGTGCAGCTGCTTCTTTAAGTGAGTTGAAGTAGGTCTCCATGCTGCATACATGTATAAATCTTTATTAAAATACTAATGCAGTTTGTTTAACCAACTACATAATATAAAGTGTCACAATAACTTAATTACATTAGATAATCTGTATTTTCATTTATTTAACCTTAAATACTCAATTTAATGTCTTATTAATGTTAGAGTATCTGTTATACTAACATATATTAGTAATCATGGCACCATCTAGCTTTATTTTTTTCCTTTTTACCTTATTAAGCCATTTTTTACTCAAAGAATGTTGTTTAAATTTGAGATGAAGCTTTTGCTTACCTCAAAATGACCCTTGAGCTGTTTTTAAACTGCCTTGCCTGCCCTAATGCTTCTGGAAGCTGTTGGTCCGTTCTGCTGTGTTGCACCCTACAAGAAGTGTTGGGAACAGTATTGGAGATGCACCCTTAGCTTCAAACTTCCTAAGTAAAGCTAAAAACATACAGACTGCTGCATTTAAGTAAGTTAGATTCTTTTATTTATATAAAAATTTAATATTTTCAAGCTGATGTTTAGAAATTGGAAAATAACAGTTTAATATGATTACTAATTTAAATTAAAGCTGACAGAAACAAATATAAGCCTGAATCAGTCCAGACTTAGAAACATAAATATACACATAATTTAAAGTCTGTAGTAGTGTTTCCTGATTACATAAACTTGAAGAGAGAAAACTGTACAAGGTTTTGAGAACATTTTGTTATAACTGTACCCTAAAACTTCATTGCCAGGGAAGTTCTATTAGACTGAAGACAAGTACAGAGTATTTGTACAGCAGAACCTGGTTAACAGCTTTTTCATATTGCTGCATAAGACTAAAGGGTCTATATGGGTGTCATCTAATAACATTTTTGACTAGAAGGTGTTATAGATCTGCTAATTGTAGACATTAAGGTAGTTGCATATAAAAAAAGGTGTTGTATCGCTGCTAATTGTAGACATTAAGGCAGTTACATAAAAAAAAATCATATGCTTCATTACTTTGGGGACAAGAACATGTGTGAGATGGTCCTGGATGCCACTGCCAAACAGTAACTCTCAGAATCTTTTGCTGACAGCTCTTTGAGTGAATAAGCACACAGTTAAATGTGATTATGATACTGTAGATAGCTGCACTAAGACAGTGTCCTCAGGTCCAGTCGGCAGATTTTGGCTATAAAGAAGCTTTTATAACTAAGAATCGTGAGCAAGAAAAACTTTTAAGAATCCTCTGCCTTTTATGAGGTGAATAAAAGGTGTAAACAACTAGATTTAGCAGATTAAAATACACGAGTTGACCTCTGGTGGTAAACTTAAAAACTGCAAGCATTATTACATCAAAGCAACCTAGTTAATTAATAAGGTTCCTTTTCTTAATGAACATACAACTTGTTTCTCTATTACAAAGTTTGTTGAACTTTCTCTATTATATGTAAAATATCTAAAGTAGCTACACTCCAACTGAGATTGTTTAGAAAACAAGAGCAAGTTAGGAAGACCTTGCGGAAGTAAAAGAAATAATAAACAGATGCAAGATGAATGGTTAGAATATAGCACATAATAAAGTATCTGCATCTGAACAGAAGAGGAAATAGAGTGTGATGTAAAGAAGTTTGTTTTAATAATACAGGAAATATAATAATCATCACTAACCTTTACTTACCAATACTTAGTAGCTATATGATGCTGCATTATTACCATTATAAACTAGCCTACATGAAGTTTTATTTTTGCAGTGTTGATGAACAGTCAGCATTAAGCACATTTTAATGTAGTCACCTCACTTTCCCTTTATTGATTTGGTCATTCACTACTTATTGTTATAAATAATATGCATAACAATGTCATCACAATTAAACTCAAATAAAAAATAAATAGCCATAGCAAACAATCTAAAGACATGCACAATTTATCATTAAGAGCAAAATTATATTCCAAGGCAAATCTCTTAAAATTATTACATGAAGGTACTAAGACAGTTGCTGATATTTGAAATATATTAGAAGCCTTTAGATATCATTCCACCAAACATTATAACTCTGATAATATAGACAAAAATGTTACAGCCCAAACATTAATCACTTTAAATTTGAATGCCATCCCAGAAAATCTTAGTACAACTCTCAAGAAATGAATAACGTTAAACGAAATAAAAATAAAATCAAAACCTTTAAACCTAACAAAGCTTATGGCATAGATGGCATCATAGCAGAGATTTATAAGATTTTTCCAGATTCCATTATATCTTTACTTCATAAGACCCTAGTTGAAGTACAAATTAAAAATTTGATCCCTCCCTCTTGGAGGTACTCCTTGATGACCCCTATTCTCAAATCCGACAAAGATTCACAGCTATGTAAATCATATAGACAAATTTCCTTGTTAAATAATGACTACAAAATGTTTATGTTTATATTTGTGGACAAAATATAGATTCCATTTTCATATTCAGTTCAAAATGACCAAATCAAATTTATTCAGTAAAGGCACACTCATGATAATTTCAAAAGAATATTAATATTAATAGAATTCTTAAAGAAAATGAAGAAGCCTTGTTGGTGAATCTAGACATAGAAAAAGCATTTGACTCTGTAAACTGGGATTTTTTGTTTGAAACACTAAAAGCATTTTGATTTCCAATATCTTTCATCTCCATGATAAAAGCTATTTATAAAGATAATTTGGCATATGTCAAATTAGGCTCCTTCACTTCAAAGTACTTCCCCATAACCAAAGGCACCAAACAAGGTTGCCCTTTATCGCCAATATTATTTGCCTTTGTCATAGAAATATTAGCGTCATCAATAAAAAAGAATCCTAAATCAAAGGCATTAATATTTATAATTAATAAAGTTGTAAAATAGCTCTATTTGTGGATGATATTCTGCTTACCTTACATAAGCCAAATCAAGAATTATTAGAACTAGACACAATAATAAATAACTTTCAAAAACTTTCAGGCCTCCACTTTAATAAGCAAAAATCTAAATATATTATTCTTAATGACAAAAGCAAATCTCGGCTAGTTAACCAAAGCATTATTGGAGAACAGGTTAATACACTAAACTACTTAGGGATAACCTTATGCAAAAACTAGGAACAAAAACAAGAGAAACAAATTATAAAAGCATAATATCTCAGGTAAATATATATATAAGCAGCTGAAGCAATGCTTTTTTCATTCAAGGAAAGACTGCAATTGCTAAAAAGGACTCTCCTTCCAAAAAATGTATATATTATTCATCCTGGGAATAATTATATTAAACTCATAAATAAAACTTTATTAAATGTCCTCTAGTACCCAAATAAAAATAAGATTGTGTATACGCATCATATTAGATCTTGGGATGGTGATGGTTTAAGATTCCCTGACTTCGAAACATATATATCAAAGCATCATTACTTAAAAGCACATTAAAATTGGATTGACTAAAATTACAACTCAAATTGGAAAGATCTCCATATAGCTATAATATAGAATGAAAACTCACTGTCATGTAAAATTCCTTCCAAACATCCCTCACATAAGTTCTGTTTTTTTCTTAGTCACACTGTTCAATATAATGTGACAAAACCCACAAAACTAAACTATCTAAATAACAGTATTAACAACTTTAGAAAAATAATATACTCAAATGCAGATATCAAATCCTGGTTTCACCTAATAATCCCCTTTAAAATCACAAAAAAACTTCCAGGATAAACTTCACATTAATATCTTTAATGAATGGGAAACTAAACATTTTATTTGTTGGAAACAATGTATTAACGGCTTGGAAACGTTACATTATCAGCAAATTATGAAAGACTATAACTTATCATCTCAAGATCGGTTATTACTATAAAGTGTAATTGCTTATTCTCAAGACTTATTCAGAATTATTCAGAACTCTTCATATTTAGATCAGCCTCCCTTAATCACTCTTGTATCTGAAATATTTCATGATCAACAGTTTGACAATTTAGTATCCATATTATACACCATTTTGTTAAGATACAGGTCCATTTTAACAACTAAGCAATGGAATACAATCACTAAAAGCCTACCTCATAGTCTCTCCTATACAGAAAAACTTAAAATTCTATTGTCAGTAAAATTCACTTCTTGGGGGTCAATATTGGAGTGTATTTACTTGGAAGTAATTACACAGAACATTTTTAACTCCTGACAAAATTGCTAAATTCAAAAAAAAATCGAATAACATCATTTGCTGGAGATGTTGAACATCATGTAATACAGATTGATTCCATATTTTCTATGATTTCTCTAAATTAAGGAATTTTTGCAGCGATATTGATGGTTTTCTTTCAACTTTATTTTCAGATAACTTCACATTAAATAAAACTTTAATTTTTCTTAATGTTGATGAAACCTTTTCTTTAAATAAATCAGATTCATACTTATTATGGACAATATTAGCAGTAGGCAGGAAATGTATTACAAGGAAATGGACCTCTACCACCTCTCAGAGTCTTGGTGAAATTCTCTCCTTACTAGAAGAAACCATAAACAAGGAAGTCAGAAGTAAAGAGAATATATCCAAGGAGTTTTACTAACAATCCATGGACAAAGGTTTCAAACCTAAATGAGACATTCTGAACTGATTTTTAACCATGTTTAATCATTATTTGTTTGCTTCACTGAAAGTTTTTTTTTTAAATATTTGTACTACTCAAACATTTTTCAGGTCTATGTAAATAATGTAAATAGATGATTTAGTTTTGTTGTTGTTAAAAGTTGTCTGTTCAGTATAATCAATGTATTAGACAGTGTTTATTCTCTTATTTTATCCTTAATAAAAATACTGGGGAAAAAAGTTACCAGTAAGTCTAACAGCTTTGCATATTCATCTGTGATGTGTAATATTTCTGGAAGCCCTCCATTTCCTGGACTTACATGAATAAAAGCAAAACTTCATTGGCCAAAAATGTGAATACAGCAAACTCTCAGTTAACTGGAACTCAAGCAACCAGAACTCTCAAGCAACCAGAAAAAAACTGAATAAATACAGTACAGTATGAACAATTCAGTTTTTCATGTGTTGCACTTTGTTTGCCCCCGCAGAAATAAACCTTACATTTTTAGAGTTTTAAAAAGGAAGATACAAATAAATTCCCTCACTCCCCAATCTGAGAACAAGTCAAACCAAATAAGTCAAATTGCTAAAATGTCAACATTCATTCCATACTCACTCACTCAGTTTGCATCAGATTGCATGTTCGCTCTCCGATCTCTCACACACAGTCTCTTCAGATTTTATACATGCGTTCACTCTCTATCTCTCTCTCTCTACGATCTTTCACACACACTCTCTTCAACTTTCGTACATCTCTCCAATCTCTCACACACAGTCGCTTCTGCTTTCATGCATGCATTCACACTCTCTCTCTCTCTCTCTCTCTCTATTCAATTCATTCAATTCCAGTCCACTCAGCATGCCACTGAAAACCATTCCACATGCCATGCTTTCTAGCGGAAATTTGTTTAAAATATTATTTCAGCCAGGCTTTTTAATTACTGTATTTCAATATTAAAATCAAATTGATACAGTGTTTATGGTATGGTATAGTATAGGGTACAGTCTATTTTTAATAGTAACTCTCACGTAACCAGAAACTACACTTATCCGGCATCTACCAAGCCCCATGGGTGTTGGTTAACGATGGTTTACTGTATTTATTACTTTATGTACAGTTCTAGCATATCTCATTTCTCTTCTTTTTATTAAAAACTTTCCAACAAGTTACTGCTTTAAAAAAGAGTATCACTTTAGCTGTTAGTATGCACTTTTTAGTTATTTACTAACTTCAACAAGTCACCACCTTGGGATACAAAATGTGCAGTGATATGCAGGCTGAGACAAATTCTTTTCTGAAACAATATGAGATTTCAATAGGAAAAAGAGGGTGAACTACGTGATTTGTGGAATTAAGAAACTGAAAGTTCCTGAGGGATTAGGGGGCTTTAAAGAAGTGAGGAGTTGAAATGTCACACCAACAGTAGTAATGCTTTGTCCTTCCCTTCATAGATTTTAGTGACAGATTACTTTCTGGGCCAAAGAACAAGGTAACCGAATGGGTGAAATCTATAACAGCTGATCTACTGCACTTCTCATATTGTGTAAAGTGAAAACAATAGTGACAGCAAGTTGCAGTATCAGATCCTGGCAAACTGGTTAGCCAGTCTAAACATTATATGTAATGTGGCTCATACAGTTTTTGATGGCTAAAACTATAATGCACCTCTCACCTTTCTCCCACATATTATTGTCAAAGAATTTCCTCTTAGCTTACTGTTCTATATCCAGTAGGTCCTCTGAAAGTGCAGTATCTGAATCAAATAGTTTAGTGCTTCCATAAGTAAGGTGGAGGATGCAAATATTCACTATCCAGTCTCCAGTGGGCACTGGGATTCCCTGAATGGAGTACACATGGTTGAAAGCTAAAGCACAAGTATTTCTTTAAACCTGCAGCACAGACAATGACATACAGAGTGGAGACACTGCCCTTACCAAACTATACTTGGGGAAGCAATATTCTACTAACCTTCCTGAACACTGGGGCCATGGTGGCAGCATGGTCGTATGAGTGATTTACCCAGAAAGTTGCCTGCCTCAGGTGGAACATACCAGGAGGACATTTGCATCACCCTGTAAACCTCACCTAACTGACTAGTTAGGGATAGGAACAACATCCTCTTCCAGTATACGTATTTAAGATCTCTCAAACCTTAGGCAATGCATGGGGGAAGAAGAAAAGTTACTTCTCCTTCCTTTAACATCATCCTCAGAAATCTTGTGTTTTTAGGGAAGTTCCAAATGCATTATATAATGAATAAACCTTTTACACTTCCTTTGCTACCACAGAATGTGGTTGGGGCACCAGGATGCGGGGGGAGGGGGGGGCTATGAACTAGGAAAGATAAACTTTAGGGGGAATGGAAAGTATACTGCCTTGGGCATAATGACTCAAACCTGCCAAGAAGAAGTATTGGTGGAGATAAATACCAATTACAAACTGGTCTGATGATCATTAACAATTAAGTTATAGAGTTTTGTCCTGGATACCATCTTCTGATCCATTAAAGTTTGTAGTTTTCAACTTTTCAGGTGAGCAGTAAGTGGGCAGATGTCACCTCTCACTATGTTTTTTTTCCTTGTGATATGGTGTCCTTTCATGTGAGGGGAATGTAGAACCAGTACTGGACAACTTCAGTTTCAGGCATCATAGCTTCTCTGACATAAAATTATGTAAAGCTTTCCTACAATGACTTCTATTAGTGTCATTAGATACCCCCTCACTCACAGACAGAACACTTTAGGGTGCCATTATATGGGACAAAATAAATTAAAAATTTTAAAAGTGTGTTAGCAAGGGGATCTTATTACCCACTAATCACAAAGGTGCTTTTGTTAGAAGATAAGATTAATGAAAAGGCCTAAAACATTCTGCAGGCATCAACACAATTTATGAAAAGCTTCACAAAAACACAAAAATAAAGAAAGGGTCTAATCACAAAGCAAAACACAGACAAATGAACTGAAGTAGAGCAGATGAGATTACCACCTCACTGATCGTGAAATTCACATAAAGTAGCCTGAGACTGCCAAATGATTTTGGTTTGGAAAATAGATTCTTTCACATTTGCAAAGTACGTTTTGGAAGTAAGGGGAAAAGGCTTGGCAGCCAGAAAAAATGCTGTGCTGCTTGGTCCTAGCGCCTGTCAAATCAAATCTAGTTGTTTCTGCAGCTGGAGGTCTTCTTTATCAAATCCGGGTCTTAACAGACTGCCTTAGTACTTGCAGGTCCAAGTTGAGGCAAAATGTTACACACTACCTTCCTTGTTGATACATTCTAATTAATACTTATAAAGTAATTTAATGTTTTTACTGCAGTGAGTATTCGCTAGTAAAACTATACCAAAAATTAATACTACATACAGTGTACTTTTCTAAAGTTAAACTCATCAGTTCTGTTGGAAGTTTCCTCTAAACTTGTATAGTAGTTATGGACCACAGTGAATGTTTTTCTTCATCTGTATTTTATTTCATTTTATTTTATCTTGACCGCTGCTTATTCAACTGTATGTTTTTCACACCTCTTTGTCCTGGCAGCCTGTTGTTCATCAGTCCCCTTCCTCGTGAATTGGACCATTCATTCCTCCTTTACTGGGATTAAGGGTCAACTATGAGGGGACGTCATTAAGGGAACCATCTGGAGTTAGTCATTTTTTCTTATTTTAGTTCTACCTCTTTGGTCCTGCTTAGAAACAACCTGTGGGAGGAGCATGTAATGGGCATTGGTAGCGAAACCACACTCTTCACTTCTCCAAAAGGACTCTACCAGCAAGAGGCACCACAGAGTTGTTTTCCAGTCTCCACCAGGGAAAGTAGCACAAGTACTCCTCCCCCTGAAAATGGACATGCCCATCCTCCCTGCCTGTGGTGTGAAGAGCCTGAGCTGGTATTCGAACTTGTATTCACTAGGCTATACTTAAGGCTCTATCCACCCATGCTAGTGGCACAGGATATACAACTTGCTTTGGTTGCATTTCTAACAAAAAAGTTCTGAGAATCCAGGTCCTCTGTGATGCATTTTATCCCCTAACATTGAAAAATAATTACATGTTGACTATTCTTTACTGCTACCCAAAAAAGTTATTTATGTAGATATTACCTCTGTGTGTCTGTGTTCATGGGGTAAAAAGAAGTGAATAGTATTTTAATGCAGATGCACACACACACACACACACACACACACACACACACACACACACACACACACACACACACACACACACACACTCACACGTATTACACTTATACATAAAGGAAAATTGGATGAATAATGCACCTATACGCACATCTTTGGAGTGTTGGAGAAAAACAGCCTCCTGGATAAAACCCACACAGATATGTGGGGGAAGTGCCAACTCCATGCTGAAGAAGCCAGAGCTAAAAATCTAAGCCAGAGACACAAGAGCAATGAAATAGTAAAACTACCCTCTCCATGACAGGCTGACATCAAAGATTGAAACAATACTAATTTCATGAACTTTAATCAGACTTTGACTTAGGAATGCAGTCCATTCCCATCATGGTATTAGAAACCCAAAAGACTTGGAGAAACTTAAAAACGAAAAAAGTGGAATACAGGTCAAAACATTTATTTATATTTATTTGCATTTCTTTATCAGAATAGCTTGACTAGGTATTGTCCACTTTTAGAGAAGGTCCAGAGAAATAAGCTGCAGGGAATAAAGGAAAAAATAAAAGTAGCAATAAAATAGTAATTGGAAACATATACTGTACTTGTAAAATACTGTGGTAGCATTTTTCAATGACAGATTTAGAATTATCAATGATTTATACAATATACATGCAAAATTACAAGTGCATTATATGGAAGTGGTTTACAATTTAGTATGGAAATTGTATTCTATGTTATCAAAAAACATCTAATATATACTGCTGTAGCTCAGAGGATAGAGCATTAGATTATATGTCTATTTGTATGTCTTAAATGTCTTAAATGTATGCATATGTATTTGATGAAATGTATTTGTACACTCATTCAACTCATATGTACTATAGTGTTAATTTGGAGCTGAGTCCAGTCTGACTTTCCCGGTTATCAAATGTAAAATAAAAATAATTATTCAAATGCATAATATAAGATACACTTCTGTGGCAGAGATGTGCACATTTCATCAACAGCACAAATGAAAAGATAATGGTTGAAGATGTTTACCTCACACACAAGGCACAAAGTTTAATTCTCACCATGGAAGGACAACTGGCTAGGCTTAAAATTGCCTGCAAGGGCAGCAAGCCTACTACTTACTTACCTATGAACAGATTTAATTTATCAGAAAAGTAGCTCATAATCTGCTATCATAGCTTTTTTTCTCCTTAGAAATGCATCTTCACAATGATAATGATATTTTAATGGTCCTATACCATTCCAAAACACAAGGATCAAGAATACAGTATTCCATCACTGTAGTTGGTGCAGGACTTAGTGGTATCACAGGACTGCTTAGGCTAACTACTGGATACAGGTGACCTGCTAAAGCTGGACAGCCTGGACCCTGTTAAGGTAGCTCATCACATTGGATGAAATTATGTCTAAATAGGGAACTTCCTTGTTTACATTGTGTACTGGTAGAGACTTCCATGCAAGATAGACTAATAGGACATGCACACTGCTGGCCCCTTTTAGGGCATTGCTGATGAATGACAAATGTACTCACAACAAGCTGGTTATAGTATTGGATTTGCCACATGATAGCAACCTTGTCTTCATAACTGAAGACGTGGTTGTATGATAACTAACCCACATTTGAAGACAACCATAACAGAGAGAAGACTGATTATGCAATGCCTTAGACAGGGCACTGCCATTCAGGCAGTGCTTGTTTTAGATGAACTTTTGACCTGGCTAAGATTCCCATCAGACTGGACATCTATGAAGTATGTCCTGGGTGAAGGGAGAAAGTGCAATTATTTTGTGCATTATCCTCCATCAGGTAGTCTGTGCATTTTCCTACATTTTTTAATGTAATTTTCATGAATTTGATGCTTACCCAAATTAGTTGAATTCTGGTGACTGTGCTACTTGCAAGATAATTTCTGCAGATTACTTACAAATTGGTTTCTGCATCCCACTATGAGGGGCATTCACTTGGCTTGAACTTGCAAATCAGCATCAGAGCCATCTTGTTAGATAAACTACCATTTGAACCATTATACCCTACTGCTTATCCACAATTAGGTCATTGTGCAGTGAAATGGTCCAATACAGGGACTTATATAATGCCCCATACAGAGAATGGATACCCTTTAAGAGCAGTTCACTCCAGACATAAGTGCTGTGGATCCCAAGGGCCTAGCAGTGGCTTTTAATAAAGATTATTAATGCTTTTGCCCAACAAGCCCCATTTCCTGCCCACTTGCCATCAAGTATGACTCAAAAATATATGCACATTCATAAGCTTCATAGTCTCAATAGATGTATATAGCTGGAATACAAATGTAGATGATCTGGCTTGCATGAGGCCTTATTTATAATGGATGGTCACTGCTCCATGTAACAGGCATAATTCTCTCATAAGAAAGTAATGTTCTTTTCTTTATTTAAAATGAGATAGATATAAATCTTCATTCTTCTAGGTCTTCTTATATTTTTTAAAATTCTGTGTTTTCTTCCTTGCCTTCAAAGTCACATCAGTTTCTCCTCCCTTCCTTTTGTGGATACAAAATAGATTAGTATGAACTTTGTAGTAATTCTGGATTATTAAGAGTTATTTACAAAAAAAAACTTCCCTTAAAGCACAAGTGAACCTTTACCTCATGCTCACTTACAGCAATACCTTGTCTAATAAAACTAAAAAATATGCAACAAAATTAAGTTAATGAAGAATTTTTAGTCCACAAAGCCTTTTATGCATACATTATTTATGTACTAAATGGAATGCATTAAATGAACATCAGTGAAAGAAACTGGCCAACCTGCATATTACTTATTTATTAGGATTTGCTTACTGTGGAAGTGTGACTGGGCTACAACAGGCCCTTTTAAACTGGTGGCCCAGACAGTAAAGCTCCAATGATAAATCTTACACGATGTCATACACTACATACAGTACAGCACAACATAGCAAATGTAAAATATCATTTGCACATAGAAAAATTAAAATAAAGAAAAAAATAATTAAATAAATCCTAAATATTATATTTGACGGAGATGTACTTCAGTTTTAAAAGTAAAAGTATTAAGTAAGTTTAAGAAGTTCCATTAGGTTAATAGATAGTTGCAATATAACGCACGTACAACATTACAATTAAATAGCAAATTGTTGGGTAAAAATTTCTGATTGTGGCTAAGCTATTGAGTCTTCTGATGAATGGCCTGAAGTTTAGTTTATGCAGTAAGACTGAAATGATACTACAGGTAGAGGGTAGATGAATAAAGCCGCAATAAGGAGGAGGAGCCTAAGGTTTGAAGTAGTTTTGATTTACAATTTGTCTTGGATCATGTGAGACAGTATTCCAACATTTGGAGACATATGAGGAATCAATTTCATCTTGTTTATTGTTTGGTTTATGGACTTTGGAAGGCATTACCCATCACATGGTCGATAATTATATATTACCCCTAATGAGAATAGCTGCAATCATATCATAGAAAATTTGAGGGGACTCATGCATGGGATAAAGCATTTTGAAGCTGCATCTGTCCATTAGTAGTACAAGCAGCAGTCCTGGGGGAAATTTTCTGTTTCCCATCCATTGATCAAAGTTGTTCTTGAAAAACAGACAAGGATTAACTTTGTTTTATGTGGATGGGAGTCTGTTCCATTGCAGTAGTATACTCTGTGAAATATACCTATCCATCCAAATCATTCTGCTGATGTTTCAGAAGAGGATTAGATCCCTATACCAAACATTTCTGATGCCTCTTGACTTGCTGATGTGCAATAATCCACCAGTAATGAGTTGGGGGATGCCTTTTATGCCAGAGATAGGTCACCTCTTAGCAGTCCTATAGGATACCAATTATAGTGACGGGGCTTTGTAGGACATGCTGTTTAGGCACTGTATCCTTTTAGTGAAGAATCTCTGTGGGCATTCCAGTTATTCAATGTATCTGGACAGATAAAGGCCAAAGGGAGCATTGTATTCAATGATTAGCTTAATGAGGGCTGAGTTAAGGTGGACAATGCCATCCCTAGATCTAGACACAATCCATTTATTTATAAGCTCTGCAATACAGAGGGACTTTCTTACAAGAATAGACAAATGTTGGTCAAAGTTAGGACACAGTCCACATATGTTCCCAAATCGTGAACAATGGGGTCAACTCTTTACACCCTTAAATAACACTCTTACTGTTTGCCATAACTTCCTCAAAGAATACCATAATTCACTTGATATCACATACTAAGCTCTTAGGGGTTATAAATGCCAAAAATCTGTAAGTTGACAGCCACATAAAGGAAGCAAAATAAAAGAAGAAAAAAAATCAAAAATTTGGTGCCTTGTACAGGACTGCACCTTACATAACTAGCAGGACCACAGAACGCATAGCATCAACCTTCCAACCTTCCTGACCCCAACGATTCTCTGTCCTTCTGCAATACTATTCATATTCAGATTAGCCGCATTAAGCAATGTACAACATAGTTGCAAAATTTGCCACTAACAAGCCTTACCAATCACATCTCTACCAGATGCTGAAACAACTTTCCTGTGAAGCTACCTCACTCATTAGTTCTCACACAGCTAGTCACCTCTCACAAACTAATCTACAAACATGAATAATGCCCATTCTTAATCAGCATTTTCCATCTCCACTCTCCTAACTGATTTACTCCAGTAATAATTTACTCCTCCTAACAACTAAAGCAAACAACCATGCTGGTGACTGTCTTCACTACTGCTATGTCCCTGTGTTGAATAATTCCTTATCTCTCACCATTATGCAAAAAGTAACAAGCCCTTCTAACTCCAACTCAGACTTCACCTTATTGATTTATAGCTGTGCTCATATTCTGTTCCTGTTTAACCCCTCCTCCACTTCCCTCACGTAATCTCCCATAGTTCTTAATTAACTAGTAATTCTTGTAGACCTACCCTTCTCTCCTCTTCCTGTTTACTCACCATTATTTAGCTTCCTGTTTACAACATGCCCAGCCTTGTCTACACTTCTACTAATTATCATCTCTTAGCCTGATTGAGACCCTCTACCACTCTGTGACTGTTCATTATTAAATTGACTCTCAACAACCATCATATAACTAATTAGACTCGATTCAATCTACTGAGTAAATGGCTATATGTAAATTGTGCTTAATGAACATTCCTGTAACTTGACGCTTGTAATATTTTCCTTTGCTATTTCTGCATCCACATGCTTAAACTGAATGTTTTATTTCTGAATCCTATTAATATTTTTCACATTTTTTTCAAAAATGTGTTTCATACTATTTTTTCTGTTTTGGAATGTTATTGCTGTTCCTCATTATTCATAACATCCATTTTTATATGTCTGTATTTATTTCTTGCTTTTATAAGATAAATTTGGAGCTTTTTTCCCCAAGGCATCTACTGAAAAGGGCATTTTCATATACTGAGATGAACACTAAAAAATAATTCATAAAAAGCACATAAATAAAATGATCTAGGATAAACCAGTTTACCTGCTCAATTAAGAAATTAGGGAGTTAAAATTTAAATTAAGATGATAAACATATCCAAAAGGAGATGATTCTTGTGTAAAAATATAGCAAAACGTTGGGTGTGAACTGAGTCGTCTGCTTGGGGCATTACTATAAAGCATTTAAGTCAGTTCAAGGAATGAAAAAGCATTGAAAAGAATAACTTCTAAAGAGTACTGGCTAAATCTCTGGGCATCAGAAAATATCTACACTAAAAAATAAACAAACATATGTGCTTTCTAGGAGTGCATGCACCACCCGTCCTATGAAAAATAGTATTACCTTCAGGTATGCAGCATAAGAAGAGAAAAGTGCATTTGTGACAGCATATTGTTTCTTTCAAAGTCAGAATCATTTCAGGAAAAAGACATTCAGCAAATTAATTTGCTATAAAATCTAATGGGAAAATAACCATAGTATGTTACCAATATTTATCTACTTATTTATCTTTGCTGACCAGGAAAGTCCATCTGAGATAAATACCATTTTTCAGTGGAGACACAGGGTGAAAAGCTCCAGTATTCTCATACATAGGCAGTATACAGTACTTTTTAATTTTCCACATTGTATATATTTCCATCTTGGTTAAATATACATTTTGTATACATAATTAGGTGTAACGGATGATTAACGCTAACCTTATATCATACAAGTGGTTGCATATACGTTTTGTATACATAATTAGGTGTAACGGATGATTAACGCTAACCTTATATCATACAAGTTGTGACTATAGGAAGAGGAGAAAATAATATACTACCTGTGCATTTGTATAAGGCTGTAGCAGACAGAAATACAAAGGAAAACAAGGGGAGACAAAGGCTGACATTTGGGTTGAAATTAGTAAGTAGCGGTGCAATCAGGGGGAACAAGAATTAACTAGAAGCAGGTAGTTAAGAAATATAATAAGTTAAATGTTTATCGTAGTAGACAGAACGGGAAGTATAATAATCACCATATGGGAATTTAGTACAGAGAAGCTATTGTTTTGTCAGAGGTACTGCAGATTGTATTTTCTTCAGGATCGGAAATTATCCAGGTGTAGATCATGAGCAGAGCCAAGTGCCCTGCAGATGCTGTTTTAGCTGACTTTTAAAGCATTTGTTGTTTTCTGTAGGCTTTAACTGTAATGGGATGGAGTTCCACAGATTTGAGAGACAGTGAGACTAGAGTTAGTTTCCGCAGAGCTTTTTGAGTTAGTTACAGCTAGGAGAGATTTGTTATTAGCGCGTAGTGTTCTGTTGTTGCCATATGGTAGTAATATGCTTTTTAGAGAGGGGCAAATATCTAGCTTGTAGATACATTTGTGGGCAGTATTGAGTTGAGAGTAGGTTAGCTGACTTGGGAATTCTATCCAATTTAGGTCCTTCAGGGCTGTGCGGCGGTGGGTCTTATGAGATGAATGTGTGGCAAATCTTGATATTTTATTATAGTATGCATCAAGTATAGACTTGAGGGTGTTGTTGAGATTAGTAAAGCTAGGCAATGCATATACTACAAATGGGAGAAGGTAGGTAGGATGCTGTGATGGATTTTCTTGTGGATAGCCTAGTGTTTTTTTTGTGTGTATTTTTGATGGTTTGGAGAATATGTTGGTTGTAACTGAGTCTGTCAGCTGGGGTACACCAAGTAATTTGGCTTCTGTCATGGTTTCCGTTTTTGTATTATTGGATGAGAATATATGAAACCATGTTTTTGAATATTAAATAGTTTTTGTAAAAAAGAACATTAGTTTAGTCCTTTTTGCTTTTAGGAGTAGGCCTGCAGTGCCTATCCAGGATCTGTCAGATGAGAAAGACTTGGGTGATTTCCTGGAGGGTTTGGGACAGAGTAGACGAGGATTACTGAAATGAACTTGTTTCCATTTTACTGATTGTTGTCTTTTTGTAAAATAGCTATGAAACCAGGTGAGAGATGATTTATTTAGACCTAGGGAGAACAGTTCACTGAGAAGTTTTTGATGGGAAGCTGTGTCAAATGCCTTTGACAGATCCAAGAAGAGTGCTGATACAAGGTTGCCATAGTTTCTATTATGGCTGATAGTATTGGTAAAGCTAATAAGAGCAGCAATTCTGCTATGACTGGAGGCGGAAACCATGTTGGGGCATGGAGAGAAGATTATTTTGGGTAAGATTTTTGAGGAGCTGGGAGTGGAAGGATTTTTTTTTATTATTTTTTGATAGGGGTGGTAGCAGAGCTATGGTTTTATAGCTGGATAGGTCAACTGAATTTCTACTTTGTGGAGTAGAATTATGAAAGATTTCTTCCGGATGGGTGGGACATGGTTTTCTGTTATGGATCAGTTAATTAGTATAGAAACAGGGAAGGATAGAGCTTTAGAAAAGAGTTTTAGGTACTCTGTTGGTAGGGTGTTGGTCTGAGTTTTTGTAGATATTTTTATGATGCTAGTTGGGATTGGCTGGAAAGGGAAGGTGACTATAGTATTGTCATTAGATGAGGTTAGGGTAGTGAGGGTGGTGGGAAAGCTTTGCTTAGTAAGACAGATTATTGAATTTATAAAGTGTATAAAAGAGATTAACTGAGTGGCTATATCGTCTGGGTTGTTACTCATTATTGGTGTGGGAGTAGCTGATCAGCTGAGGTCTGGTAGTTTGTTTGTGGAGGACCAAAATAACTTAGGATTGTTTTGGTGTCACAGTTACTGCTTGCTATGTTTCTACAGAGCTGCATAGTTTCAGGGAGAAATAGATGGAAATACAGTATGTGCCCTGAAGGGAGAATAGTTGTAGGGGACAGCTGCTCAACTGAAGATAGAGTAACCAATTAAAAATATAGCAAAACAGTGCATTTAATGTATTGCTTAGTAGTAAGGTAAGACCAACTGGGTGTGGGAGAAAACTGGCTCTACTGGCATACCTAATAGCAGGTAGACATAGGTCGGTGGTTTCTTCCTCTACTAATGTATTACTAAACTTTTAAAACCAGCATTCATTTTATGGTTGCCATATTTGATATCCAGAAGTCTCACTCTAGGAGCCAAACTCAAACCACTTACCCATTTAAAAACACAAGAC
>NC_056748.1:1005697380-1005717380 GCF_019279795.1 Protopterus annectens
ATTTTGATTTACTTACACGGTAGCTAGCTTACAGATCATACGTCTCTGCCTGCAGGCATTGAAAGGAGGAACAAAGGACTTCAAAAGCAGATAAATTCTGCCTAGACATCTGATCATACCTAATATTACATAACTCATCCTGCTTCCAGTAGGAATGCAATATACTACTTAGAAACACAAGTTTAAAATACAAAGGGACAAAATTATGAAAAAATATATGCACATCAAAGAAACAGTGTAAAATCTGCAGACTTACATACACTGTACTGCAGAATTCTGCCACACAAGGTCTTTGATTTGCTTGTTTCCCAAAAAGGAAGATATAAAATGTGTGCCCTCTTTCTTAAAATGATTGGTGTTAGTAGTATCTTGGTTATGTGGTGTGGTTTTCTATATACCAGACAGTTAGTTTCAAAATTCATGTGCAATGAGAGGGATTTGGAAAATTGTGTGTAGGCGTAAATCAAGCTTGAAAACAGGGACATGCCTCCAAAAATAAGTACATCACATGCAGGGGTAAATCAGGGCTGAACATATGAATTTTCCTCTAAAACAAGGACAGTTGGAAGTGCAGGACAGAGTACTAAGGTGGGCTGTCTGTATAAATTACACTTACATTTTCATAATGAAATCTTAAATCTGTTGCTAAATTATTTTTTAAATGAAAGGTAGGCAGGTATACTGATCTTGCATTAGCCTACAAAACATAGGAGGTCCTATATGCATGAATGTTCATTATGTGAAAATATTTTTACATATCCATTGCTTATTCTACAATGCTAAGTTTTTATCTGCTGATATTTTAAGAAAAATAGCTACCTTTCATGCATGCATGCAATCAATCACAAACTTCTAGAACATTAAAACAACCTTCTGGTAAAAGGTACACGTAGGGATGCAGACTCTACTATTTCTCAAATGCAGAAAGTGCAGTTTTTTTTCTAGAATCACGTTCATCAATGTGGTAGATTAGTTTGTCATTTTAACAAAATTACCACATGAAAAGGTTGACAGGTTACCTAATGCATCATTTCATAAGTATTGCTTCAGTGAGTCACACAAATGTTAATGGCAAAGATGAATTAAAAATGTGATTCTATATTTATCTGATGTGCACCCAGTGAAACAAATGACATGCATATTGATTACTTTGGTGAATTTCTTAATCGTATGCTATTATAAATACATCTCAAATGAAATAATTCAGGTATGCCATAAAGTAAGAATGACCTGTTGAAGGAAAATGCTGAAAATCAGACCTAAAATAAGAATACGTACTATAAAAGTGGAGGATGTAGAGATATGATCTTGACAAACTGACAGTATGACACTTGTAGAACTTAATGCAAAACACAAAAAAGGTAATACGTTTTGAAAATTAAGAAAACTTTTACTACAGTAATGCAGTACTATATTTTTATATTTAGGTAGCCTGGAAACATGCATTGCTCTCTCAATACATAGTACTGAATTAGTAAAATTTCACTCTCACCTAAGCAAGGTCAGCTGTTATAAAACAAGTTTAACTAAATGCATTCCTTTGTTCTCACAACATGCTGGTATGATTAACACAATACTTTGCCAATAATTTTAGGAATACATCCTATAATTCATTTTTTTTCATTTCAGTGTTTTGTTAAAAAATTCAGCGCCAACTAATACATACATCTTCCCCGGTCTAGAAAATACAATATTATATTCCACAGTGCAGCATCTAAAAATGACATTTTAGTTATCAAAGTATAATATTAATGACTAAAATTTAAATCACCGTCAACTATTCTGAAAAAAAATTCCGAAATGCAGATATGTTGACATCAAAATATGGCATCCAAAAGTTGAACAAACATTAAATCTCAGTAATATTATTACGTGCTGCATAAAGAACATGTTAGTCTGCATGACCATTAAACTCCCAAAAGAAGCTTAAGCATATTATTAAAACTGGAATACAGAGGGTAAAGACTAAAAAATGTGGATGTCCACACCAATGAGCACAGTTACAAAAAGGGTTTCAACTGTAGCCACATAGATATGTCAAGAGATGGACTGATTGCACAATTACACAAAGATTCGGGGACTCAAACTATAAAGACTTAGTCTTAAAGTAGGTTAAATTAAACATTTTGTGCCATACAGCAAATGTTCCAATGAATCCACCTGCAGACTATAGTTTCTAACATCCTCACCCAGTTCAACATCATCTAATAAAATGAACTTCTCATCTCTACTAACTGTCTTAAGTGGGTTAGCTGATTTTCATATATGGATAATGGTCTTTCTCCCTCACAGTCAGTACCACCTCTATACAATTTACCACCTGCAGCACTAGTCTGAGCCTCAGGATACATGACGAGTGGAGTTAAAGCAAGGGAAAGTTAAAATTACTGTTCACAGATCTTTCAACATACCACTTCAACAGTGTCCTAACCATTTGACATATGAATTCAACACAGCCTCACCATTTTTTAAACCATGGACATTGCAGAAATGTGTACTCCTATTACCCTGATGTTCACCCATGCATTTCTAACAACTTGCATTGGAAACACCTGAGCCTCCTGGGAAATGGGATGTGTGAAAAGAAAAAGAAAGGGAGAAAGGGATAGAGAGAAGGAAGAATATAGAACCAGAAAGAATTAAATTATAAAAGTGCGGGCCTAATATTAACAGCCGAATTTAGCCCTGGTTCCACATGAGCCCTAAGGTTAAGGATCCACTTCAGCTCATTCAATTCGAGAGCCCATAAGGAATCACCTTCTCTTCTATTCAAATGTTGTATCTGCAGTCATATCACATCATATTAGACCCTGGGACTTGGGAGGAATTAAATTTCCAGACATAGAAACGTATATTAAAGCTTCCATCATTAAACTTATACTAAATTGGGTAAATCCAAATTATTTATCCGCATGGAAAATTTTACATTTAACTTTCTTCTTAAATGAAAACAAAATATTAAAAAATATGGATTTGGAGAATTATAACAACATATTTTGGCATGTTCTATGTCATAGCTTACAAAATAAAACAACAAAGCCCACTAACTTATCATATCTGAATAATATTTATAATCTATTTAGAAAATTTATAATTACAAATCCAGATATAAAATTATGGTTCGATCTCTTAATACCATTTAAAACATCAAAGAATTTTAAAGAAAAAATCCAAGAAAAAATACTCATTAATTGGGAATCCAAAAACTTTATTTACTGGTTTCAATGCTTAAATAATCACAGTACTTTAACCACCCAACAAGTAATAAATGAGTTTAGTATATCTGAAATAGACAGAACAGAACTTCAAAAAATACTACAATATGCAAGTGATTTATGTAGAATTATTAATGGTTCAAGCTTTAATACTATACTTAAGTTCATAAAATATATGCAAGAATCGATTTATGGAAATCATAATAAGCTAATTTCTATATCTAAATTATACAAAATTTTAATAGTGTATAAAACCAAAATAGGTCAAAATGTTGTGAACATTTTAATAAAGGACTTGACAATAAATCTATCATCTGAAGGTATAAATGACCTTTTGTTGTCAGTTAAGCTAACATCAAACTTCCAGATATGGAAAATCTTCACATGGAAATTTTTACATAGAGCCTTTTATACACCATATAAAATAGCCAAATTTGACCCTGCCCAAAAGCCCACATGCTGGAGATGTACTGTAAACTGTAAGGCAGATTGGATACATATATTTTATGATTGCATTAAAAATTCTGGGAAGATATTAATAGATTTCTTCAAGCCATTTATAATGATAAATTTGTTCTAACAAAATCTTTAATTTTTTTGAATGTAGATGACTCAGTAACTATGAGTAAAAGTGATCAATATCTTTTATGGTCTATTCTGGCTGTAGCCAGAAAATGTATAACAAGAAAATGGAAATCCACTGTTCCTCCAAGTTATGAAGACTTCATATCTCTATTAAAGGAATCTGCACAGAAATAAATAAAAGTCAAAGAAGAAAGAATTTTTCCCAGACGTTGGACAGACAATCCTTGGAATAAAATCTTAATACTTAGACACATTACAAAAGAACAGAATTTCTTCTACATGAAATTGAAATGTCATAAACTATGATGAACTTATGTGAATATATGCCAGTAAAGGTTATACTAGTTCTATGAGATTATTCCTCTTTATAACCTTATTGGTTAATCCTTTTCATTGGACCACCTGTAAATATTGTACATATTGTTATAGTTATTAACTATTTTCTTTTATTTCGAATTGTAATTTAAAATTTACTGTATCATAATTTGTCTACAAACAAAAAAAATAAAAATTATTTAGCAAAAAAAGAATTTGATAGTTATGTGACTGGTTTACAAATGTTATCATTTTACCAATTAACTAACCAGGAATTTTTTTTAAATCATTTTACATGCTGTCATATTACTAATGCAGAATGATGTGGTGGTGTTTTTTTTTAACAGAGTTTCTGCATTTAGCAGGAGTTTTAAAAATACATTCATATTACTTACTAGTTATTAACAAACTTTGATTTGTCATAGCCATGCATGCCAACACTTTTTCTGGAAAAACAATGCTGCACTAAACATTTTAGATTTAAGACAGTTCAATTAAGTGCAAGCCATCTTGTGGTTGTTTTTCTACTGGGATTTTCCCAAATGTTTGAATGCTAATGCATTGAATGCTAACCCACATAACAAAACAACTGACAAATTAATGCTATTAAGTATTAACTCAAATAAAATATAATGAGTAAATTTCTTGTACATGATAAGTAAAGGGAGCAGGTAGGCTATGTCTCCTGATAGCCAGTGGTGTGTCACAGGGCTCTGTGATGGGGCTGCTTCTTTTTTGGGATATTCTTCTCAGAAAGGCAAGTAGGAAATGGGTTTTGGATTGGCAGATATGTCAATGACTGCAAATTGAGTAACGTAATCACCTCAATAAATGATAAATGATTTGGAGTACAGTTGAAGATGCTAACATTTTTGAAACTTAGCAGCACCAATACACCTGACTAAAATTTTTTAGAATAAATAATTAGTTATAAAAAGACTGATGACAAGAAGAGGTGTGCATGTGGGTGGGGAAAGGTATTTTGGTCAGAAGAAAAGGATGACTGTTCAGGGGAGGTCATTTAAAACATGCCTGACAGTATTAAAATAGGAAAAAAAGATAGACAGTACTATGCAATTAGCATTGCATTCCCAACCCCAAGACTACCAGCTGGGCATATGCTGGAACTCACAGTAGAAACAGGTAGGTCTGTGTGTTCTGCACAGTCCTACCAGTTTCTACTGCGAGTTCCAGCATATGCCCAGCTGGTAGTCTCAGGAGAGGCAGACAGAGGGAAAAAGGCGAAGGTAAGAAAATCAGCATATGTATCATTTATACATAAGTGGTAGCTAAGGAAAGAAAGACGTTATACAAGAAAGTAAAACACTGTGTCCAACTGATGGATGGAGCCTTGTTGTACAGGATTTTAAATGTGGAATATGAAAAAAAGAAACAATGAAAGAAAGAAAGAAAATAAGTTTACATTTTAAAATGCAAAAAAAATGATGTAAGAGTACAAGGAAATGCCAGATAATTTCATGAGAGGATACAAAGAAAGGAATGAGTTAAAAAAGCAGAAGTTAATACAATGATATACTACAAATACCAAATGAAGAGTCTGCATGTACTTCCTGTGGTCGCATGGGTTTCCTCTGGGTCCTTCAGTTTCCTCCTATATTCTAAAGGCATGCAGTAGGTGGACTGGACACTCTAAATTGGCTGTTGGTATACGTGTATGCGCAAGTAAGTGGTACAAATGAACTAGGCAGGGCTAGCCACCCAGTGGTGTAAACCTTGGCTTGAGATGATTGCCACTGTTGAAGTGATACCCCAATCCCATGTATGTAAAATAGGAAAAGGGGTTGAGAATGGATGGATGGAGTCATGAAAACAACTGTTATGAGGCTACAGCCCTTAAAAATGTTTATTTTTTTTTTACTTAATTTTGCTGTTGATCTAGCTCACTGAGAGTCTCAGTACCCCATAATCTAACTTAAATGACTGCTGGTTAGGTGTCTGTGTCTCCCTCAGCTTTGCACTATAACAAATATGATTCAAGGATCTGTTTGATTCCAAAATTTAAACATATGTGCGAGAGTAACCATCAAAAATCTAATTATTTGTAGATGTTATGGGAGTGTTGGATGGTTGATGGAATATGATCTAGTGCCAACCCAGCACTTCAACTGCAACAACAGAGGACCATCTCACCTCTAATGGATGTTAAATTTTGGTTACTAGCCATATATAGTAACAACACTAAACAAAACTAGGTATTTACTAACATGTTACAAAGAACTACTCCTGTGCATATGTTTGGAAGCATCTATTCTCAAAGAAACTATTTTATAAATGTGTTTAATTGCTAAATATGTTTATAGATCCAGTGAATGTTCAGACTTTTTCAAGTAAATGACTGAACACAAGAAGGCTTTCACAAGGAAGTCTTATCTGAGGACAAACGGGATCAAGATTTAAGACTACTGACAAAGTTTCTCTATATACTACCCATGGCAATGTCACATTTTAATAGGTTTCATTCTGGGAAAATTTCACATAAAAGATTTAATAAGAATTGTGTAATCATGAAAAAGAAAATTATTTTTGCATTTTATGGGACTGTTGGATGGTTAAGAGAATGTGGTATAGGCCTGACGCAGTGCTTCCACTACAACAAGAAAGACCACTCTTGTTCTGTCTTTCGGCTTTTCCTGGTTAGGGGTCGCCACAGCGGAACTCCAGTTGCTAATGATTGGCAGTAGATTTTTTTTTACGTGCCGAGTTGCTGGCCCTGACGCACAACCTTCAACGAAGGTACGCCCATTCATGCATGTCTCCACACAGAAGACTAGCTGAGAATCGAACAGGACAACGTCTTACTGTGAGGCGACAACGCTACCGCAGCACCACCACCGCAGTCTAAGAAAGACCACTCTACTAAAATTAGTCATAAACTTGCTGTCATTGTATATTTGCAGGCAAGCTGAATAAAATGAGTGTTACAAACTACAACATTACCTTCTAGCTTTCAACATAACATTACCTCTTATTTTTACATGTTGCACATTTATTTAAAAATGAATTAAAAACTTTTATTGTCATAATGCCAGTGACATAAATCAAAGTTAATGGCATACTGAATAGGTATAACATCCACCTAATTATGCACATGTCCAATACTCTGATTAAACATCTTTACTGAATCATTATAGAACAAGAGTATGTTTATAGTGACAAGTGTTTTTTTTTTTTTTTTTTGGCAATGGTTTATTTTAAGTAATTGTCAAACACATTTTTAAATCTAGCCTGCAACTGTAACATATGACCAACTTGTGATAAAACAGGTTTGACCAGATTCTGTAAAACTCATCCATTCACAAGCCACCCCTATAAGTAAAATGCACTGCTTGTGGATAAATCCGGCTTCATTACCCATCAGACATAATCATGGTGTTCTACAAGATTATTGATAGCCACGTTCTTCAATTAACATGCGGCCAAAGTGCACATTGATAAATATTATTGTACCATTCCTCAGAATTACTTTAGACTACTTGTCTTAAAACAACTGCCCAGCAAAAAAACGATGAAACTGAAATCTTGAAGGTAAAGAATTTATAAAATTTCTAACAAGTTCCGATATAATAAACCTATTAGAAGCAATTGATCTATATATTCTGCTAAAATAATTTAAAAAATAATACATAAATGAGTAAAATATCAAGTACTAAGTAGTTATATTCTTCCTAATGACTGATACTGCAAATTAGAACTGATGGGAAAATTTAAATAGGGTAATTAATAGTAAAATCTCGTCATATAAGAATTGTGAATTAGTCTCACATAGGATCCTCCTTATACCAACTTTACGCATTGCACTAATGACACTGTCAATGTAGATCCTGTATCCACTAACCTTCAAGAAGACTTCAAAGCTACTTGGAACTGGTACCATAATTATAGACTTATAGTCTACACTCTATAGATATTTTCATGATGTTTGAAACTCCACAAAAGTTGACAAATGCCCATAAGCCAACCATCTATGGTAGCTCAGGTTATCCCATGCTTTTTACCAAACAACAAAAGTATCTTGGTCTTACCCTTGATAAGCCTCTGACAATGCACATTGTGTATGTAACCAACAAAGTCCTTGTACATCTGAATGCATCCTACAAGTTCTCAAATCTCCTTATTCAAGAAACCAGGCATGCATTAGCCATACATGTTCTCTGCACTACACTCAAATATGTTCTCCCTGTCATATCTTTGTGCCCTTCAGACAAAACTGCTGTTCTTCAAACTGCTGAAAATATTTTTTTTTGGTTCACATATCAGGGATAGGCATCACCACCGCACAACTGTAGAGCAAAACAATTGTCTCCCTATCCCTGCAAGGGCAACATTTCTCCTTAGCTTCCTTATATTCAAAGACTGAGTGAAAGTTATTGCCCACCACTACTAAAATTATCACTGCCTCAGAACTCAAACTTACTGTCTTAGGAAAGTTGTCAGTGTTGGTCCACAACTGATGAGGCCTCCTTTCAATCTCTCCATTTGCAAAAGACCTTTCTTTAAAATGACCCCTGCCTTGTAGAATAGTATTCCCAATGGAACAAATTACTCAGTTTAAAAAGTCTAACTGCTTGCAAATGCTTTCAGGACATCTGATGTTTTTACTTCCAATGTCTCACCTATCTTGCTCAATCACTCTTTATGTTTATGCAGTCTATTCACACTCACCCCTATGTTTTTTTTTTTTTACTATTTCACCTATTCTTTGAGTCTCAACAGTATGATATGCCTATTAAACAATGCACCCCTCTCCTTCCATCAGTACAGCTCAGTCTCTTTTTTGTGCCTCCCTCCAGCCTCGTCTCCTTTCTTTATTGACTTTAATCTTCCTTCGGCTTTGAGTGCTACTAAAGTTTCAGTCTCAAGCTGTAATATTCCACTTGTTGATTCCCTGCATTACCCTAGTAATTACTTTATCTACATAACTGTACTTTTTTCTCACTGTACACTGCATTATCTTTCCTACTGTCTGCATTTTTTTTTTTGGTTTGTATGTAATATTGTTTCTCTGGCAGTTATACAGTTTGATTTTACATTGTCATACTTGTGTTGTCAATGAAACCTGGGTCATGCTTGAAAAGGGTTTTCGATTACCAAACAATAACACAATCACAGATGATTTTAATGCATGACAAGGCAGTTCAAAAAAGTACTAATTTAATAATAATAATAAGAAGAAGAAGAATAGCAACACCACCACCAACATTAACAATAAAAGTGGTCAGTTTCTCAGGAATAAAAGTCAACACAGATCTGGACAGTAATTACTAAAGCTGATACAAAAAACAGTAAACAAATAAAGCAAGATGGAAATGATGGTATAACTTATACAGGTAGAAAATTTGGCTATAAAACAGATAACATTTTTGGAAAATCCTTATCTAAATCCCATTTCCTAAAACATCACACCCTGTGCAATGAATTATTCCTTACTGTAACAAACACTTTCTGACTCATCACTTCATGTGGTTAGAAATGCTTCATGCATTTCTCATTTTTTACAGATCATGCCATCCTAGAAAAATAATAATAATAATGGCTGCAAGCCACACATTACTTGCTTACCATTACATTTTCCTATATATGTTTGCTTAAGCATTTCTTGTCTTTACTTTAGGCAAACATGAGCATAAAGACTTCCAGTGTAAATTGAACTATTGAACGCAAGTAACTTTAGTTCCCTACCCCTAAAAACAAGGAGAATGAAAACAATTATTCAGTGTTTACAATGCTAACATTACTAGGCCGAATCCTTAGGACAGCTGCTGGTTTCACCTGGCTATGTCTGACAAAGCCTGTTTGCTCAACTGCCTCTGTCCAAAGAGGCATAAGTAGCAACTCTCCCACTGAAGCAGTGTGAGCCTAGCCATTTAGATCACCCTGGTCCAAAAAGACAAGGAATGCAAGTTAAAAATAGGAAACCAAGCTACAAACGGGAATCCTTTCTCTGTACCTCTAGGCCCATTACTCATCTTTTGAGATATTGGACCTTATTTCTTAGGTACCAACATGGATGCATTTAGGGTGGGATGAAAGGGACAGTTGTGCTACAGCCAAGCTGTTAGAATGCATAATCCCCAGGTGGAGATTGTATAGGAGTGCAATAACAGCATTGTTTTACGTTACAAGGATATTATCCCTTCATAAATAAGTACAGATATTGCATCTGTGGTCAAAACTGTAGTATTCATTGCATGGTGATTTGAATGTAGCAAGCAGAGTGCTACAGTTGCAGTGGGCAGAACAGAAAAAGAGATTTATTTTCTTCTTTTGGTTTTCAAATTTTGCACCCCCAATTTTAAATCGAGAGGGGGACATTATTATGGAGAGGATTGCAAAGGATGAGAAATGACCTAACTTCAGTTCTGAATCCTACAGTCTCCTAACAGGCAGCCAGGCAAACTGACTTCTTCATTATAGTTTCTATTATACAGACACAGCAAAAGCTAAATGGAAGGGGGATGCAATACTTTCAGAGGTAGTTTTAGAAATGCAGTCTATAAAGATAGCAGTGCCATTCTTTGAAAATGGATTACAGTACACTAAAAATAAGACCATGAAGTTACACATATATATTTGTAAGCTGTAGTAGTGAAGCAAAAGAGAATAAAAACTCAGAATTGTGTGCCAAAAACTACCTATTAAGAGTTGTGCAGAATTTCAGCTGTGTTACTGACTGTGATTTACTGGTAGCAGCTTGCAGCTTGCTGTGTCTGATGCCTGGGGACAGCATCTTTTCTGAGGGCTAGTTTTGGTTCTTAGCTTTGGTAGTGCCTTTAGCACTTAACAGGTAACAAACATGGCAGGCAATTAAAATAAAACTAAGTGTATACACGGTTTATTGGAGACAAAATCTAACAAAGGCAATGCCTGCTATGTGATTATATTTTGTTATAGACAATGAATTCTAAGCAGTATTCCATTACTGGAAGCAAGCCAGGACTGTAAAACAACAGAAAATATCATGGTTGGAAAGAAAGAAGAATGCAAATTATTAGATGAAGACCTTTTGTGAGACTGTATGATCAGTTTAAGCAGTGTTTCTGATTCCAATATATTAGTTTGTAAGCCTTGCATGCCAAAAGCTCAGACACACTATTGCTCTCATATCATAAGTCATATGAGTGCACCCAGGCATAAGCATACTCCTGAAATGAAACATGTTCCTCATTTGATGGACATGTTTTCTAACTTGCTGCTCTATGCAGATGAAAAAAATTATTTTGTCATTAGGAATAAAAACAGCAATGAATGGTAACATCCTCAACAGCAAACCTCACTGAGATCCATGCACCCTGATGTAGAATAAAAAACATTATGTAAAATTAGAACGTTTTATAGATTTGTATGTCACCACAAAAACTATACATTAAGAAAGAAAGATGAATTCTCTAAGGAGGTGTAAAAATGTACAGTACAATAAAGCTCTCAATCAGAAATTCTGGACCTAAGAAGAAGAAGAAAAAGGTTTAAATGTTACATCAGCTAAGCTGTTAATGTTTTCCTGGGAACAGGGCAGACTTTTTAAAAGACAGGGGCATCTTTGAAATGCCTTACTTTAAACATTTGGTACTTTAATTGAAAGCCAAGCTAGAGAACAGAGTTCAATGCTAGTTTTTTAAACTTTGCTTTCCTACCACAAAAAGGAATGCTTTGCTAGAAACATTTAACACCTCAGATGTAGTTTGTTCTTGGAGAAAGTACCAGGTACAAGCATTTCCAAAGAAACAGTGGCATTCGATTCATTTTGTTAAAATATTGCCTGCTTTTAATAAACAAGGCCAGGCATAACTGTTTCCTTTATTACTCAATCTGTTTCTATGTTAGTTAGATATTATTTTTTTCCAAAATGTTTTTATTCATTTTATAATACAATAACTTAACAGTATAGTAACAAGAAAAAAATAAACTATATACAATGTTGATAACAATTAAAAAAGCAATATACATAGGATAACACTTAATATTTCTCTAACAGATTAGACAATTTTGTCCAAGCAATTATGAGTTATGTTGTTAGTCTTTGCTTTAATAGTAGCAATATTGTTCTTACAAATGTATTTCACAAGATGAATACTCTCAACTTTAAAGACAGGAGTAGATTTTATAGTGTAATGTGTGAATCTAAACCATATGTTTATTATTGTTTGTACAAATGTTAATGTGGAGATTTTCTCCCCAGACCTCCACTGAAAAAGGACCTATGTCCATTCGGACCTTTCTGGTAATCAAATGTAAAATACATAAAATAAAATTGGAACTTGCAATTTTTAGTAAACATTTTCCTTGCTATAGAGAGGACAAACCATAGTAAAAATGTTTGTTTTTTAGGAATGATTTTAGGAACAGGAATATTGAAAAGGATAAGGGAGTCAAAAATTATACAGTTGTCATTCCATAGAGCCTTACAAAGATATTTAAAGTCTAACCAAAATGGGGAAATTATTTTGCAATTAACCACCATATGTACCAAGTCAGCATCAGTGTGCCCACATCTCCAGCATTTAATTTCATCTTTCTTGTACATTACTGCTTGTCTGTGTGGAGTGAAAAAATATCTATGTAAAAAATACATCCCAGAACAGGGAAGATATGGATTCCTTCACCGACTGTAAAAGTATGTTTTATCTTTTTCAGAGAATACTTGTTTATTAACCTCTCTTGAATAATTCCAAAAAGAAACATCTGTTTTGCTAAAATCATTTCTGAGAATTTTATAAATAACATATGTATGAAGTGTTCTTGGGTGAACTATTTATAATTGTTGAGATAATCCAAGATTTTTAAGTTACTCTTATTGCTATTACTGCCTGTTACTCTAATGTGGGTATGATTTAACAAATGTAAACTAAAATAAATAAAATAAATAAATGAGCTTGGTATGCATAAAATCCGTACTAGATTGTATGTCCAGCCAATTGTAATATTGCAAGCTATATCTGCTGATCAAATAGTCTTCAGAACTTCTTTTATTAGGTGAGAGAAATTGATTGCAATATAATAGGTCACCCTTCTTAAAGTCTAAAATGCTCTGAGTATCCATCTGCAGTATAAGCTACTGTGACACTCATGTTATCTGGGTGAGATGAGCATTTCCATTTTTTAATAAGCCTATGGTCTGCTTGATTTAATGTCATGAAAGCTATAAACTGTATACAACAGTGATAAAGTCACAGTGCTGCACATATGGAAACACAGTTATTTCCTTTGGGAAACCATAACTGACAAGATGCAACTCAGCCAGATGTGATCACTGAGTTGCATTCCTATGTACATTACACTCCGCCAATGGTAGGAAACCTTTTAACTTCTATGTGCTTTCACTGTAGCTGGAAAATGGTACTGCACGCAGTGCTGTGTAAGTCACATTTTCTTCAGTTATCACAAAACTTTCCTTTTGCTCCCACTACTTCCAGTCACCAGACCTTCAACCCCAATTGGCCCACTCATTCCTCTTCACCAGGGAGAAGATGTCAGCTGTGAGAGGACATCATTTATGAAGCCATTAGTGCTGTTTAAGCAGTTATTATACACTGCCATCTCATTTTGCATATTCAGATCAAAAGTTAAGGGGGCATGCATCGGGCTACCCATGCTACCTGATCTTCACTTCCAGAAGGGGTACTGCCAGCAAACAGCCCTGTTCCACATCCTTGAGCATGGGCAGTTTTTTCACCAGTCTGCCCTAAAGAAATCTCACAGCCACATGTGCTCTCTAAGTGCCTGTACCCAACCATTCCCTCTATGGGAAATGAAAGTGGGCCATACCATTTCACTCCTCCCAGAGTGTCAGAGCAGCTAACCAAATCCTGGTCACCTGGGTTACAGTCAGGGCCTCATCTTTCTGCTCCATTATCCCAGCAGTCTTTTCACAACTTAAATCTATTCCTTTGCTACCATTTCCTGATACATAATAGCAAAACAGTGTTAGAAGGATTTAAAATAGGTAATAAAATGTCTAACCAAAAAGTACTTTCAATATTTCATGCCTGACATTAGTATATAAGCCTCAGTATGTGGTTTCCATAGTATAACACACCACTTGACAACACTATATTCCATACAACACATATTTCCACTCAAACAAACACAAACTTCCCTATCAGCTCTACATTATTTAGTGATAGCTCAATACTACACATACATAAGATTTACATACCAAGATATCACACTTGAAAAATATAATTTAGATCCAATTTAGAAATAGCATACATAATTAAACATACACTGTTTATTACAAAAAGGCTACTTATCTCAGAAGACATAAACCCAAACACAGGACCACACAATACCTTACTCTCAACCAAACAGATATCTGACTTATTGATTCAACACCAGGAGTATATCTAACGAACTTCCTGACCTACATGCATTTATAACCCACTACTCTCCAGACATACTGACCATTACTGAGACCTAGCTAAAACCTAGCACCAAAAATGAATATCTTTAAGACTGGATAGAGTAGGCATTAAGGGAGGTGGGGTTGCAAGTCTCTTTAAAAACACACAACATCCAACCTCTACAAATCCCACTACCTAAATTTCAAAATGCCAAAACCTTAGGCTCAGTCCAATACATAAACAACACTAAAAAAAAATCAACATTCTTTGCTGCTACATTTCCCCAGGGAACACCTCTCCCATAATTGAGGAAATCTTAAAGTGGACTAGAGATAATCTTCCACAAGAAACTATCCTACTAGGTGATCTAAATACTGACTGGTTAGCCTGCAATTCTAACAGCCCCACAAACCATATTAATCTCTTTGGGTTTTCTCAACTTATTCAAGACCCCCACTAGAGTAAATAAAAAAACCCAAAACAATCTATTCTAGATTTGACACTAGTCAATTGCCCCAAATTAAACTACCAGACAGGGTGTCTACCAGACAGTCTTAGTGACCACCTCCCCACATTCCTCCTCCGCAAACGCACCATCATACCAAAGCCCATAGTTTATAGACAAATCAGAGATGACCACAAACTAAATCCACTGGATCTTAACACTATTCTAAAACAAAGTAACTAGGACAACTACGAACCCTAGGATTAGACCAGGCAGTCGACTGCTTTAACAGTACACTCACCAATGTCCTTAATATAGTCGCACCCATTAAGAAAATTAGAGTTAAGGCAAACTATGTACCATGGCTAAGTAGGGACACAAGAGCCCTACTAAAGTCCAGAGATAAGGCTTGGAAAATATGGAAGAGGGATAACACTAGCCTAGCCAAACAAAACTACCAACAACTTAGGAATCACGCCAAGAAACAAACCAAACTTGATAAACAGAACTATTACCGTGGTGTCCAAAGCAAACACTCAAAAGATCCTCAAACGTTTTGGCAAGCTATCAACTCCCTAATAAAACCTGGCAAAACTGCCACTCCAGCTCCCAGCTCCACCAATAATACTAATGACATAGCATTTCAATTCAATCACCATTTCACAGAGTCCATTCTGGCATTATTGTCCCAATTATCCAAAAACAACTATACATATATCCCAACCAAATGTCCAGATAACATTCTTTCCTTTACTCCCTCAGCTGTTCCCAACTCTACAATTAAAAAACTCCTCCTAAAACTGAAACCTACCACCCTTGCAGCTGATAGTGTACCAGCTAACTTCCTAAAAATAGCAACTGAATCCTTATCTTACACTGTTTCTATCCGTATTAACTGCTCCATACAGGAAGCCTATATCCCTCAACTATGGAAAGTCTCATATCATTCCTCTTCATAAAGGTGGCAATTCCTATGACTTGTCTAATTGCCGTCCCATTGCCATTCTAGCTCCCTTATCTAAACTACTTGAGAAATGTATTCACTCTCAAATTATACAATTCCTGAACACACAAAATCCCCTCTCCACCACACAAAATGGCTTCCGGCCACATCACAGCACAACTACTGCTCTTCTCTCCTTTACTAACTTGGTTAACCAACATAGAAATGACAACAATTTTCTATCTGCTATATTCTTAAATCTCTCAGAAGCATTTGATATGGTCTCACACTCCATACTACTAGAAACTCTGGCCTCCCTATCCTTTGCCCCTTCTACTATTGCCTGGTTCAAAAACTATTTTATAGGCAGCAATCTGTCCAATGGCAAGGTGTACTATCTCCTTTACTTCCATCTACCATAGGTGTACCACAAGGCTCAATATTAGGCCCATTTCTTTTCTCTATATTCACTAACAATCTACATATCTCCACCCATCATTCCACACTTATACAGTATGCAGATGATTCAACTCTAATCTGCTCAGCACCATCACTTATCACTCTACAACAACTCACTCAGGAATCCTTTAGCTCTGTAGAAAGATGGATTACTGATATCCTACTTATCCTAAACCCAAACAAAACTAAATTGCTTCTATTCACCCCCAATAAATCTAAATCTACCCTCTTTCCTTTACAATCACTTCCAAAAATGGCATTATCATTTCTCCTTCTGCCCATACCAAACTCATCGGTGTAGAATTTCACAAAAAACTTCGCTTTGATTTCCATATTTCACAAACCATCAAAAAGGTCCATAAAAAATGGGAACACTATATAAATCAAAAAATTACTCTCAGATCAAGTATGGATCACCCTAGCCCAAACTCATCTATTGTCCACTCTAATGTATGCTGCACAATTCTTACCCAGATCAGAAAATTTGATCTTGTCAGACTTGAGTCATGTTATAATAAAATTGCCAAGTTTGCAAACAACTCCATCTTCAGAACCCATCAAAGTCTAGCACTAAGGGAGATACAATGGCTAGAACTTCCTCAACTACTCAGTTACCACCAGCTAGTCATCGTCTACAATATTCTGAAATATCTTGATAAAACCCCAGCACTAAGTCAACTACTCACTCACTACATAGCAAATTGTCCTCTCTGCTCTGTTGACAAATCACTCCTCTGTATCTCTAGGGCTAACAACACTGCAGGGAAAGCACTATTCTCTCACACCATAGCTATAGCCTGGAATAACCCCCCCCTTCTCTGACTTCTGCCTCCACTACTACACAGTTTAAAAACTCACTTAAATCACATCTTATGAATACTTGGCTATGTCTATGTATTACATAATATTTGCTGTTTTACAACTTTACTCACCTTCCTATTATACTTACTGTAAATAAGCTTCATTGTTTAGAACTAACAGTTTATCTCCAGTTTGACACTACTTCATGTTAACCATGTTGTTTTTAGTTCACTATTATTGTTGAAATGCATTTGTCTGTCTCATGTTCTGATTATTGTTACCTACTGTGGTGCTTTTCTCACCGGGCCTCCGCTGTAAATGGACCTGTATCCAGTCAGACTATCCCGGTAAACAAATGTAAAATAAAAAATAAAATCAAAAGAATAACATCTCATATGATGAAACTGCCAAAGAGTAATGACAGTTGTAACAAACTGGTCCTGAAGAGAATTCCCAGCATCTTGTTTTTGTGACATTTTTAAAATTTACAAACAATTATGATTTCCACTGAAAAAGTCTTAATATCGATACAAATATGTTGTCTTGTAATGTTATATCTTACTGTAACAACTTGTTTCACTCATAAGAAGTAAACGCAGAATTCAAAGACAGGAACTGGTCAGGAAGCCACTCATTCAGCACAATGAAAACCAGTGAGGGGTACAATCCAAAAGAAGTGATCGTTATGATAATAATAAATAATGATGGGGGTTAACCCATACTAGCACGATTTATGCAGTTAAAAAAATTTGATTACCAAAGAGAGTAATAACATATGTTCAATATAAAAAATGCAAGTTCAGGACTACTGACAAAATGCTTACAGTTCAAAAAATGAATACTATTTCATATTTAATAAGAGTAATAACACATACTGGATTGTGCACTGAATATATATCACATACTTGTGACTGGAAGAACTTGCCCAATGAGAAGAAAAAGAAAGTTCCACGGGTATACATGTTGAAACTGCCACAAGATTACCTTTATAAAGGCATAAGTGAGACCAGAGGGAAGTAACTCACAAATATTTGAACACTAGTGTTACAAAATTCCTGATGGAAGCCTGGTTATTGGCTAGGCACCAACTAAAAAAAAAAATTGCTTCCATTTATCAATATAGGATTTTCTAGTAACAGGCATTTTTGTCTTCTTTATTACTTGCAAGTCCGTATGAAAAAGTGCCTAAAAAAATTAAATGTAATCATCCAGGCAGTCAGATGAAGGGGACTGATACTGGTATGCATCAAACTCAACCTGTCTTATGCTAGTAGATTTAGTCCACGTGGACCCTTGTGCCAATTGCACTTGGCCAACTCCATAAGGAAAAGACAATTTTGCCTGGGCCAAAAGGGAGTCACCACAACGACTTTTGGACAATGACTTTTGAATTCAGAATTACCCAGGATATCAGTGGAATGGGTGGAAATGCATAAAGGAACATTCCCTTCCAAATGAATGAAAATGCATCTATTTTCTGTGCTTGCTTAAAAGAAGCCATGGAATAAAATTTGTTGAGCTATGTTTTTTGAAAAAGGTGAACATATCTATTTGAGGTGTTTACCACAACTAGATCATTTTCTGGAAGGCTACATCATTCAATTTATATTCATGTGGATCTGTCCTGGTCCTGCTTAACTTGTCTGCCACTATATTGTGCTACGACAGAATGTAAGATGCTTGGAGGCTTCAAGAATGCTAAAGAGCTAGTTCCCAAGTCATCAATGCCATCTTGCATGGGGGACAACCTTGTGGTATTGTCTGCAATCACCTGAAGACGTCTTGGGGGACAAAGGTGATGGACAGACTTCAAAGCATGGATCACAGCCAACATTTCTTTTAAATTGATGTGCTTCAATCTGTCTAAAGGATTCCATAGGCCTTATACTTTTACCCCTCTGGAAACTGCTCCCTAAGCAAAATCTGTCACGTTTATGGCAACATAATGGTTAGGGGTTTAAGAAGAGAAAGGTAAAAACATCAGTGCATTATAAATCCCAAAACTGGAATTTGATACTCCACAGAATGCAAATACTGGGTCCATGTGTTTTTTAGAAACCACTGCATCTTTCTCATGAGTAATCTGGCTAGAGGAACAATATCATAAATGCCATGAACTTCAGTATCCTAAGAAATTTGCTTTTAGAAGTTTGAGACTGATTTGAAAAGTTCATGAAAAATTCTAGATAAAAGTCCACCTCTTCTTGTGTTAAAAAGGCCTTCTGAACAGAAGAATTTATGAGGCATCTCAGAAACACAACACTGTGAGGATGGTGCAATAGTTATCTCAAAACCCAAAATGATCAGCATATATATAATCCATGTTACTGACTTGGATAAAGACTCTGTATAGATAAGCAAGTCATCTAAATAAGGAAATATGAAAATGCCATTCAATCTATAACAAGCTATGATTGAGGCTAGACATTTTGTGAATACCCTTGTAGCTGAAGATAACCAAAGGGCAATGCTGAGAACTGATAATGTGACCCAGAAACAGAGAACTTTAGAAATTTCCTGAAACCTTTGGCTATGGGAATGTTGTAATAATAATTGTTTAGGTCTAGAGATACCAAGTAACTTGTGGAAGGAATGAGGTGCACCAATATCTGTAACGTCAACATTTTGTACTTTGGAACTTTCATGTACAGATTTAGAAACGAAAGAGCTAATACAAACATGTTCCCTGTATAAGAGATACCATCAAAACCAAAGTAGTGGATGTACTTTATCAGACAGCAGTCAGAAATGGGAGTTGAAACAAAGCTGTTTCATGCCATGCTGTTGCTTTCTAGTCAGCACTGTCTACTTTTAGTGAAGTAAGCACCCCACCTAGGGGATGCTTAATAATAAAGGTTAAAATCAGGTTACTTCTACAT